>NW_007252178.1:259064-287741 GCF_000164805.1 Carlito syrichta | reverse complement strand
CTCTCACTCTGTTGCCCAGACTGGAGTGCAGTGGCCGCTCCCGGCCACCGCAGCCTCGACCTGCTGGGCTCTGGCAATCCTTCCGCCTCAGCCTTCCAAGTAGCCGGAATTACAGGCATGCGCTACCACGCCCGGCTGATTTTTTTGATTTATTGTAGAGATGAGGTCTCGCTGCCCAGGCGGGTCTCGAACCTGCGGGCTCAGGCAATCCACTCACCTCAGCCTTCCAAAGGCACGGGATTACAGGCTGAGCCACTGAGCCCGGCTGACCATCTCTTTCTTATAGTGTTATGATAAATGTTCAGGGTCCACTTATGTGTGAGAACATGTGGTACTCTGCTCTTTGTTTCTGTGATAGATCACTGAGTATTATTGACTCTAAATCCAACCAAGTTGCTGCAAAGTCCATAATTTTTTCCTTCTTTATGGCTGCATAATATTCCGTTGTATATATGTATCATTATTTTTTTCCAGTCCAGTTTCAATGGGCAGCATGGTTGGTTTCATGCTTCTACTATTGTGAATAATGTTGCAATACACATGCATGTGCACGTATCTTTTTTATAAAATGGTTTGAGTTCTTCCAGTTATATTTCCAGAAGGGGAATTACTGATTCATAAGGAAGGTCAACTTTTAGCTATTTTAGTAATTGCCACACTATTTTCCACAGAGGTTCTATTAGTTTACACTCCCACAAACAGTGTAGAAGTGCTCCTTTTTCCTCGCTTCCTCTCCAGCATCTGGTGTTTTTTGAATTACTGATGATGGCCGTCCTGACTGGAATAATGTTGTATCTCAATGTAGTTTTTATTTGCATTTTCTGATGATTAGTAATACTGAACATTTTTTCATGTACCTGTTAACTGCTTGTATGTCTTCTTTTGAGATTTCTATTCATATCTTTTGCCCACTTATTTATATGACTCTTTTAGGGGGAGGGCACACTTGAATTCCTTGTAGATCCTGGATGTTATCTTATATAGAATTGGCAAATGTTTTTTTTCCCATTCTGTGAACTGTCTCCCTCCTCTCTTGATTCTTTTGTTTTGCAGAAGCATTTCAGTTTATTGAGGTCCCACCTGTCTATCTTATTTTTATGGAATGGACATTTGTAATTTTGGTCAGGAATTGGTTGTCTATTCCAATTTTCTGCATTTTCTAAGATCGTTATATTTTGATATTTTACATAAGTCTTTCCCCCATTTAGAGTTGATTTTTGTGTATGTGATAGGTAGGGGATCTGTTTTATTCTTCTGCACATGGTCAGTCAGTTTTTCCAGCACCATTTACATAATAGGTTCTCTTCACCCCAGTGGTTGTTGGGGGAAGGAGGGACTTTGTGAAAGATGAGTTGGTTGAGAAATTGAGGTTTTGCTTCTGATATCTCTATTTTATTCTATTGGTCTATATGTCTGTTCTTGTATCAATGCCAGACTGTTTTGATTATTATAGTCTTATATTAAAGTTTAAAGTCTGAAAATGTGATACCGCTCACTTTGTTCATTTTGCTAAGAATTGTTTTGTCTATTTGTGATCTTTTACGTTTCCATATGAAATTTTGGATTTTCATTTCCAGGTCTGAGAATAATAATGTTGGTAATTTAATGGGTATTGCACTGAATCTCTTGATTGCATTTGGTAAGATGGACATCTTAACAATGTTAACTCTTCCAATCCATGAGCATAGAACATTTTTCCATTTGTTTGTGTCTTTGATTTCTTTGAGCAGTGTTTTGAAGTTTTCATTGTAAAGGTCTTTCACTTCTTTGTTTAGGAAAATGCTGAAGTATTTATTTTGTGTGTGTGTGTGTGTGTGTGTTTGTGTGTGTGACTATTGTGAATGGTATTGTGCTTTTTACTTGGTTCCCTGCCTGTTTGCTGGTAGCGTATAAGAATGTGACTGTGTTTTGCACATTTATTTTGTATGCTGAGACTTTATCAAAGTAAGGTCTTTATCAGGGCAAGGAGATTTTTGAAAGAGTCTCTTGGGTTTTCAAGGTATAAATCATATTTTTAGCAATGATAGATAACTTAACTTTTTCTTTCTCTATTTGGATATCCCTGATTTCCTTCTCTTGTGTGATTACTCTAGCTAGGACTTCCAACACAGTATTGAAAAGGAGGAGTGAGAGTGGGCAACCTTGTCTTGTTCAGGTTTTCAGGGAAAATGCTCCAAATTTCTGTGCATTTAGCAATGTTTGAAGTGGGTTTATTGTAGATGGTTTTTACTATTTTGAGGTATGTTTCTTCTATGCCTAAGTTTCAAGAGTTTTTATCAAGGATGCTGGATTTTATCAAAAGTTTTTTCTGTGTCTAATGATGTAATAATTTGACTCTTATTTTTACATCTGTTGATCTATTTAATTCCTTTTATGGTCTTGCGAATGTTGAACCAAACCTGCATCGAGGATGAAGCCTACTTGGTCATGGTGGATGATTTATTTGGGTTTTTTGCATCCACTTTGCTAGAATCTTTTTTTTTATTTCAAATATGTGGGATACAATTCAGAGTTAGGTATACAAATGTTCATTATGCAGCCACCATTGTTGATGAGGTTTGCCCCCTCTCCCCTGGCAGTTTTCCGCTACTGTCAATTCTTATAGTATTGTGATAGTTGTTCAAGGTCCGCCTATGAATGAGAACATGTGATACTCAGTTCTTTGTTTCTGTGATAGATGACTCAATATTATAGCCTCTAAGTCCATCGAAGTTGCTGGAAGCTGGAAAAACCAGACCACCAAAACCCTAACATCAGCAGACAAATCCAGATCACCAGAATAAAAGCCCAAATTCGGGACATAGAAATTACAAATATATTACAAAAATAACAATGAAACCAAAAGATTTTTTTAAAGGATAAATAAAAATGATGGACCCCTAGCTTGACTGACCAAGAAAAAGAAAGAAATAGCCCAAAAAACAGAATCAGAAATGCAAAAGATAAAGTCACAATTGACCCTGAAGAAATACAGAAGATTATGAGAGATTATTATGCACACCTATATGGAAACAAACTCAAAAACCTAAATGAAATGGGGGATTTTCATACATCACACAACCTCCACAGGTTGGAACAAGAAGAAATCAAGACCCTAGATAGACCAATAACAACCCAGGAAATTGACTATGTCATAAGAAAACTACTTACAAAAAAAAAAAAAGCCCTGGACCAGATGACTTTTCAGCAGAATACTACAAAACATAAAAGGAGTAACTGATGCCAATCCTATTGAAAATATTCTAGGCAATAGAGAAAGGTGGAACTTTCTCCAAATCATTTTATGAAGCTACCATCACATTGATTCCCAAACCGGGTAAAGATCCAACAAAGAGAACTACAGGCCAATAACCTTGATGAACATAGATACTAAAATGCTCAACAAGATTATCGCAAATGAGATCCAACACATCTCAAAAATCATCCACCATGATCAAGTGTGCTTTATCCCTGGGATGCAAGGCTGGTTCAACATCCACAAGACCAAAAAAAAATCAGATACATCAACAGATGTAAAGACAAAAACCACATGATAATATAATTACCTGCAGGAAAAGCTTTTGATAAAATCCAGCACCCCTTCTTGATGAAAACACTTGAACATCTAGTCATAGATGGAATATACCTTAAAATAGTAAAAGCCACCTATGAGAAATTCACAGCCAATATATAGCTAAACAGATAGAAGTTGGAACCATTTCCCCTGAAAACCAGAACAAAACAAGAGTGTCCACTCACTTCTCCTGTTCAACATAGCATTGAAAGTCCTATCTAGAGTAATCAGACAGGAGAAATAAATCAAGGATATCCAAATAGAAAAAGAGAAAGTTTAGTTATCTCTCTTTGCAGATGACATGGTCCTATACCTTGAAAACCCAAGAGAATCTGTCAAAAACTTCCTTGCACTGATAAAGGACTTTGGCAGATTCTCAGGTAAAAAAAAAATAAATAAATGTGCCGAGGTCAGCGACATTCCTATACACCAACCATAAACAGAAACCCCAATAAAAAGGACAATCCTATTCGCAATAGCCACAAAATAATGAAATACTTTGGCATCTTCCTAACCTGAGACGTCAAAGACCTTTATAATGAAAACTACAGAACACTGCTCAAAGAAACCAATTTGCTAGAATCTTGTCGAGAATGTTTGCATCCATGTTGATTAGGAATATTGGCCTCTAGTTCTCTTTCTTTGTTGGATCTTGACCAAGTTTGGGCATCAGTGTGATGTTAGCTTCATAAAATGATTTGGAGAGAGTTCCATCATGTGTATGTCATGACCTATATTTAGATACCAATCTATAAATGTTTCTATACATGACCATTGTGTCAATACTGAGCTAAACATGGGTCTCCAACTCTAGTACATTGCCACATGGATCACCCCAGTCTCTTCCCTTAGCTTATCTGTAACCTCACATTCTAGCTATGAGAAACCCTTCTCCTTTCATCTGCCATCCATTCAGTTAATTGTTCTCATTTCCAGTATACATGTATATTGGTTCCAGAATTAATGCATTTCCACATAAGAAACAACTTTATCAACCAGAGCATAGTGCTTATGAAGTTCCTTTTGCCCTTATTGCTTCATATTCATTCACCAAAGTTTCTTATTTAAAATCACCCCCCTCCTCACTTTAGTAAAGTTGCTATCTACATTTGTGAAACACTTCAAGTATTTTTGTCACATTTTGCATTTCATCCTGGAATGCTCATATCTTCTATTTAAAAAAGAAAAGAAAATCTTCGTATATCAGGTTTCACTGTTTGTGTTGTAATTCACTATTGTGTCATTAATTTATATTTCTATACATGCATAGTGTCATTTTCTACTATTACAGCATCATCATAAAAAATAGTTTCATAGCCCTATAACACTTCTTGTGCCTCATTTATTCAATCTTCCTCCTTTCTAAAATTATGCATAAATGATTTCTTGTTTTGTGTGTGAGAGAAAGCAGGATTTATTGAGAGTACAGAGAAGCTCCCACAGTGGGAGGGGACCCGAAGAGGTTGCCCCAACAAATGATTTCTTACTATCTGTACAGCTTTTGGTTTTTTCCTCTAGAGTATGATACGTATGACATACTCATATCATAGTTTGTAATCATTTCAGTGTTTCTGCCACCTAGCTATATTCATTTAGGATTCATTTATGGTTTTGTGTGAATTGATAGTACATTCCTTTCTACATTTAAATAGTGCCCCATAGTTAGCATGCACCTTTGTCTACATATGCATTCACTTAATGAATGACTTATTGAAGAGACTGCTTGCTTTCACATTGGGGTCATTGTAAATAAAACTACTATCAATATTTTTGTGCACTTTTTGTGGGAACATAAGGTTTTTGAAGTACTTAAGAGAAATACTTAGAAGAAATACCTAATGGAAATATATGAACAATGACTGATCTTATGTTAACAATATATTAACCTGCAAAAGAAACAGACAAATTATTTTCCAAAGTGGTTGTAGAATGAGTGAGATTTTCCTTTTGATCTTTAGTCTTGCCAGGTATTGACAGTTATCTAGATTTCAGTCATTTTCATAAACCTTTAATGCGACATCATTCTTGTTTTAATGTAAATTTCCCTAGTGACAAATGATGCTGAGCAGTCTTTTATATATTTATTTGTCATATGCAAATTTTCTTTGTTAGGTGTTTGGTCAGATGTTCACTCATTTTAAAATTGGTTTGTTAGCCGGGCTCGGTGGCTCAGCCTGTAATCCCGCGCCTTTGGGAGGCTGAGGTGAGTGGATTGCCTGAGCCCGCAGGTTCGAGACCCACTCATCTCTACAATAAATCAAAAAATCAGCCGGGAGTGGTAGCGCATGCCTGTAATTCCAGCTACTCGGAAAACGGAGGCAGAAGGATCGCCAGAGCCCAGCAGGTCGAGGCTGCGGTGGCCAGGAGCGGCCACTGCACTCCAGTCTGGGCGACAGAGTGAGACTCCAACTCAAAAAACAAAACAAAACAAAACAAAAAAATTGGTTTGTTTTTGTTTTATTGTTGAATTTAGAGGTTTTTATATATTATGTATGCAAGTTATTTATCAAATGTGTTTTGTGAATATTTTCTACTAATTTTTGACTTTTTTTATTCTCTTCACTATGTTTCTTCTTAAATAGAAATATATATTTTAATGAAATTTAACTTATTTTATTTTTTCATGAATTATTCTTTGGTATTGCAACTCAAGATTTATCACCACATCCTAAGTACATTGGTATTCTCTGTTTATTTGTATGTTTTCTAAAACTTTAGGGGTTTTCATATTATATTTAGATCTATGTTCCATTTTCAGTTAATTTTTTGTAAGTCATAAAATCTGTATAGTACCTCCATTTTACAGAGGATCATTCACTTATTTTAGCATTTATGAATGCACTAACCTTTCTCGATTTGATTGACTTTTTGCATTTTTATAAAGCATTGGTTTATACACAAAGTATGTCTATTTCTGAATCTCTTCTTATATATTTTATGTACAAATGCATTGATTTACATGTGTATTTTTTGTTTTTATTTATTTATTTTTTGAGATGGGGTCTTACTGTTTTTCTCCAACAGTTCTCCAACTCCTAGAATTTTTTTGAGACAATTATATTGTTTGAATATTTGTTTTCTCCAACTTTCATATTAAATTTGATACACAGTGTTAAAGCGAGGCCTTGTGCTAGGGGAAGGTGTTTGGGTTACATGGGTGGATCCTTTATGAATGGCTTGGAGCCTTCCACTTTCTCATGATGATGAGTGAGTTTCCTCTATTGGTTCCTGAGAGAACTGATTACTACAAAGAGCCTAGAACCTCCTTCTCCCTGTTTCTTACTTGATGAGCATATGTTACCTATTTCTTTTCCCCTTCAACCATGATTGGAAATGTCTTGAAACCCTCAACAGAAGCAGTTGATGGTGCCTCACATCTTGTTCAGTCTGCGGAACCATCAGCCAAATAAACCACTTTTCTTATGTTACTTAGCCTCAGGTATTCCTTTATTGCAACACAAATGAACTAAGACAGACAAGGCTTCCCAAGCTAATTTAGGTTCAAGCAATCCTTCTGCCTCAGCCTTACAAGTAGTTGAGATTAAGCCACACTTTCCTTTGCCAGATTTTAGGTGTCTATTGTTTCCACAATATTAGACTACATTGCTTAATGTCACTGTAGTGAGTATGAAGATTAAGTAGTGGAAAATCTACAATGTTGTTGTCTTCTTCAATTGTAGTTCCATTTTTTCTCATTTATTTTATATATATATTTTAATTTCTTCTAAAGTATTTTTAAGGTTGTTTCCAAGATATTTGCCATTTTATTTAGCAGAAAGAAAGTCATCAATGGAGTAAATAATAAATAGTGCACTTTTCAGAAAATTTGTAGAATATTGCTTTTATCAGATGACCATTGGACATTAGTATAAAGACAAACTTGTAGCAATTCTCAAGTCTGTCACATTAGGTATATCACCAAATGTTTCAATTTTATTTGTTAAACAATGATAATATAGTCTACCTCTGACTATATTTAAGGAATAAATTACACATGCATTCATCTGAACTTGTCAGTGTTACTTTTAACATGATAATCATAATGAATGACATAGTAGACAAGCATTTGGGAACAAAAAGTCCAATGTAAGTGACTCAATTGGTTTTATGGGTATAATATTTGAAGCAAGTATAAGCATTTTAATTAGGTAAAATTGCATTGGGCAACAGTTGGCACACATTTTAATATCCAATATATGAATATGTCAGTATTTCTTGGTAGTTGTTATTTTGCTTTAGCATTTTTCTTTTGTTTTGTGCTTTTGTGATTGTTAATTTATTAGTTAAAAACTTCATGAAATCTTTTTTTTTTAACCTAGAGAATTGAATAGTCTCCTTTTGTATTTGAAGTATAATTAAACATAGTTAAGATTCTCAGGACTATAATTTGACTATTATTTAAAATCAAACATTAGAAAAGACACAACAGCAAATACTCAAAGCATTTTTGAGTTACTATCACAGCTTTTGAGAATTAATAGATTAGTAGTGTAAATTTCAAAAAACAGAATAAACTATTTTTAGCAATTTTTAGTTCTTTTTTTGAAATAGAGTTCAAATGGAATTATTCTTATAAGTTTAAGATAGATACACATAACTTTAAAGATGTTTCAATATTAAAAAACAATCTAATAATTTCTAAAATGTTCATTTAATATTAATGTTGAGTATTTTAAAATATGATTACCCATAGCTTCTCAACGTTTCTATGTAAACTTACAGAAGCACTTTAAAATGGCTTCTTCACAGATTTGTGTTACTAAAATGGCTATGAGGACGTCTGTCTGAATCTACTCTTCATTTTGTATAATAGTAAGGACTTGCATTTTATTAGCTCCTATAAATTATATACAGATGGAACAGAATGAATTACAACATTAAAGAGCTTATCATCTACAAGCAGAAAAAGACTTACATAAAACAATTAATCCAGGAGCCACTATGCTCACTGTTAGTTCCAGCTCCTCTGGAGGCTGTAGCAGGTGAATTGCTTGAGCTCAGGAATTTAAGGATCTAGTGCTCTATTAATGCTCCTGTGAATAGCCACTGCACTCCAGCCCAGACTACATACTGAGAACCTGTCTCTTAAAAAATAAAATCAAATCAAATGTCTAAAGTAATGTGAGAGTTTATGAAGCAGAAGAATAAATTTCCATTTGAGTAGATTAAAAGATAGATATTTTATTGTTTTTGAATAAACTATTTTAGTATAAAATAATGAATAAAAATAATAAATAAAAACTTTATATGTTTCAAAATATTAAACAGAAAAAATAACACAAAATTATTGAACATCTAAACTAAATGTTAAAACATAATGTATAGATTGTTAAAATTGTTTTTTATACACAGATGCATTTATACATATATATGCTTATATTTATTGGAAATATATATGCAATGTCAATTTTGTATCCACATGCATGTATACATGTGTATGTTATATGTACACTTATACACACTTATGTACACATGCATATATATGACAGACACATTCATATACACAGATACATGCATGTACACATACGTACATATAGTTTTACCTACGTGGTTTCTTATACACACATATGCACACACAAACACATCATGCACAGTTTTTCTATTTATTTTTTATAAGCTATTATATTGAGACAATTTTTCCTACAAAGATTTCTCTTCTGGTAAAATGGCAGATTAGATACCCTGAAATTCTTGTATTGTTTAAATTAAACGCCTGAATACTAAAGTAAAAATGCTGGGTAAATATTCCAAAAATTTATATTTTAAAATGAATTAATGAACAAAAAAGAAAGTTAACCCTCTGCTGTCAGGAAAAGACATAAGCTTTGAAATAGTTGACTGACCTATGATCATCCCCAATACAAGCAGATTGAGGGTTTTGGTTTTAAAGACAACTTGGCAAGTTGTGGATATGGAAGTGTGTAGGGAGGCCTTGGACCTAGGCAGAGTCTAAATAAATTCCTGCATATATGTCAGACACAATAAGGCATATGTGCTCAACAAAAGTATAAACTGGAAATGTAATCCTGGCCAGCATAGGCAAATGTCAAGGAGACTTTTTCTATCATATCATTGTTTAATGTGAGAAAAAAATGTTTCTGCTGAGAATTTGAGGTGGCTGGCTAGTCTCGTTTTAGTGTGGATCTGAATTGTAACTATTTCTTGGTCAATCCAGACTTAATCTATTAATATCAATTGAAAATAGATTTCAGACTTTCGAAATGAACACATATAACTTTTCTTAGAGAGGGAGGAAAAGACCTTAAGCTCAAACCACAAAAAATATTTTAAAAGAGAATTTAAACAAATGTGAATTTATAGATTCAGTGAAATTTCTCAGTAAACCAAATCTGGCATGGAAATGTGACTTCACACTGTTAATGACATCCACTATGGAAGCTCTATTTGAAATGTAGCCTGATCCCTCTTTGGATCTTTTCTACAGTCTCCTTCAGAAAAAAATCATTCTGTTCAAGAGATGATTTGTTAATGATACTTCTCAAAGATTCTTTATTTATTTCCCCCCAGCAGTTTCTGCTTCTGCATCTAGTAGTCTGTTAATGGCTTCACTACAATGTTCTCATCTCTGTTATTTCACAAAATTCCTCAGCACTCTAGTTACAGGATGACATTCCTACACAGAGTTTACAGGCATGTTTTTTTTTTTTCCATATTATCTAGTATAATTATATTTGATTAAGGGCCTTACTGAATCTGCAAAACATTCAATCCAAGCTCAAAATAATTTAAATAATAAGAAAATGTATTTTCTCACATACTGGAAATTTGAAATCTAGGGAACTGCAAACATATCTTGATTAGCAATTTAGCACTTTTGGCAAAGATACGAAGGATCCAACTTCTTTCCTTCTTTTCAAGCTTGAAACTGGTGAATTGATTGTGCTCTTCGAAGTCTCTCGTTTCTTTCTTTGCCCAGATTAGGTCATAAGTCAGCCTTTAAGTGCATCTTCAGTAAGGGTTATTGTTCCATTAAACCATATGAGTCATGACTTAAGACTTAAGCTGTGCTATCATCATCTGTGTGTAACTCACACAGTGGCAGAGTATCATATAACTAAATAAAATCAACATATATTGTTAGTAAGGATATTGAGTAAGCAAATTTTAGAGAGGTCATAGTTAAAACAGCTAGCATAATTCTTATTTTAGGTTAAATAAAACATAAACATGCTTCTATTGACTTTAAGATAGTCAAGTATATGAATATGCTATAATTTATCAGACATCCTCATAGTACTGTTATCATTGTTCTAATTTTCATTAATTTTTGCTCTTACATAAATAATATTGTGATGAGAATCTTTGTATTTAAAATACTACCTGCATGTCTAATTGGGTTTTTGAGGCCTACTAGTAGAAGGCTAATTGCTGTTTCAAATTTAATGAAAATGTTGAGTCTTAGATATATAGAATTATTTTTTCAAAAATGTTACATTTATTTTTTCAACAACAATACAGATATCTAAAATCTTACAGCTCTTGAGTCAGAAAAGAATATTCTGGGTTCTTTAAATTACTGAACTATTCAACTTAATGTATTTTCAAGTGAAATTTATTTTGTAATGTATATGTTTTTGAATATTAAAATTTTGATTATATATAATATAGAATTATATAGAAAATTGACTCTTCAGTAGTGTATACCTATTTGTGCATACTAATATATGCATACTAATGATATTCCTACTCATTCTATGAATTGTTTATATATTTATCTATTTTTCTTTTGTTGGCTTTTCTTCTTATCAATATTGGATACCAATACACTTTAAAAATGAACTCTCTGCTATATGTACTGTAAACACTTCCCAGTTTATATTTTGTATTTTAGTTTTGCATGTGGTATTTAATTTTTTGCAATTTATTATCATTTGTATACAGATTTTTTAAAAATACTATCTTCTGATTACATGATGGTATGTTACTTACACAGTGATCCAATATGTTAAATATTTTGCCACTTATTATTTTGTGATGTAAGAAAGCTTTGTAATTCCTCTGAATATCAGTTGTTTAATATACAAAATGGAGTAAAAAAGGTATCTACTCCACTGAATACCTACATGAATTATTTGAACATGACCATTCTTGTTTTAAATCTCAGTAGTAGTTATTAACTCACTTACTATGATCTTGATAGATGGATGTTTATGATAATTATTTTAGGTTGTTCATTGTGCTTTTCCTAATACTTTTAATATTTAATTCAAAAATCTAAAAAAATAAATATACTTAAGAGCATAATATTAGTAGTTTGTGAGCATTATGCTGGATTATTCTATGTGTTGATTTTAAATTATATCAACTATCAATGTGCAGTCATGTTGCTTGTTTTTATTCAATTCATGTTATAACTTCTAGATATAAAGTTACCTCAGTTTCTTTTAGATTCCCTATGCTAAATCATATAGCTGTAAATTTCTTACTTTGATAACAAGAATATAACTTCTCAATTCGGCCAATTCCTTTTCCAAAATTTCCAATGAGGTTTAAAAATCAGGCCAGGCTCGGTGGCTCAACCTGTAATCCCGTGCTTTGGGAGGCCGAGGTGAGTGGACTGCCTGAGCACGGGGGTTCGAGATTTGCCTGCGCAGTTTGGCGAGACCTCATCTCTACAATAAATCAAAAAAATTAGCTGGGTGAGGGAGTGCGCGCCTGTAGTTTCAGCTACTTGGAAGGCTGAGGCAGAAGGATCGCCGGAGCCCAGCAGGTTGAGGCTGTGGTGGCCGGGAGCAGCCACTGCACTCCAGTCCGGGCAACAGAGTGAGACTCCAACTCGAAAGAAAGAAAGAAAGAAAGAAAGAAAGAAAGAAAGAAAGAAAGAAAGAAAGAAAGAAAGAAAGAAAGAAAGAAAGAAAGAAAGAAAGAAAGAAAGAAAGATGGGATGAAGTTGAACCAATCTCTTGATTTTCTGAACAGATGAAAATAACTAATATTGGTAGAACCTTAGTTGTTTGTAGCTGTAGAAAGTTTTACATGTTCATATTAATTGTTTTAGCATTGAAGAAAAATAAATTTTAATTTGAAGTTAACCTTTTACAAACTATATTTGAAAAAGAGTGGTCTTTCCACCTAAGCTGCCCTAAGAGAAGAGTACTAGTTGTTCACCTAGTCAATATGAAGCCATTGAAGGAAATACTCAGGCATTATCTTTCATTTTCTTTTTAATCTCAAAGCCAAAACAGATGTTGAGAGATCCTATACTCAATGATTGGAGTATCATAATTGACACAATAAAAAGAAGAAAGAGGATCTGTATTAATCCAATAGTAGATTATTTTAAGAACTAAATGAAAGCAAAAAATAAATCTAAAAATATGAAGGTACACAAAAGAAATCTGAAAATTATAAACACATTTGGATTTGAACAAATAATTTCTTTAAAAAAATGAATACTAACTTTATATTTTAGAATGTAAAACAAATAAATATGGAACACCCAACTTTTAGAACAAAATTTAAATTACTTAGAAAACAGAGAGTTAAAATTAAGAGGCATATAAAATAGTTTTAGGAGAGTCAATATTTAGATAATAGAAGCTGCAACATAAGTAAATATAAACAAATGGAAGAGAAATAACAAGGACATAAATGAATAACAAAACTTGCTAAATCAAAGAAAGAATTGTTTTTCAGTTGAAAAAGTTTACACAAATCCTAAGGAGTAATACTAAAAATAACAAATAGCATATGCTGGTAAAATTTTTGCAATCCAAAGAATAGAAATTTTGAATAAACCCCAGAGAGTTCAAAAAGGAAAGTAAAGTGACATTATATTTTACATTTAAACCACCAGAGATCAGACATAGGACTAAGATTTCTACGGTGATTAAGTTAAAAAAAAAAGCTTGTTGGAGAGAAATATCCAGTTATTCTATATGTAGATAAATATGTGGAATGATATACACCAATATTTAATTTTTATTTTTCCAGAGAATGCAATCTGAGAAGGGGTGGAAAAGATTATGAGGAAAAGTAGAACAATTCTGTTTCTGTCTATGTTGGAGGAAATTGTACTAGAATCACTTAGCTGCTGACAATTATTAAAAAAATTAGGCAAAGTATAAAAATCCATTATTTTCCAAAACTGAAAAACAGGCACCACAGAACTAAGATTCTCAAGTTATGGGAAACAGACAAGAAGAGAACTACAACAGCTGAACTCACAGATGGATAAGAGATGTTCACTTTGGAGCTTGCAAATATAAAGAGACCACCTGAAACTTGCAGGCCATTCAATGGAAGCATCAGAGTTGTAACGTCTCCCTGGTAATGCTAAATTAGTCTATGTCAACAGGAACTAAAATGCTTTAAGAAATCTGAAAAATATTCAAATAATTGACAAATCAGTTAACTGCCAATCAAAGCAAAGATGATAGTTTATAGGAATAAACAATAATCTGACATTCAAGAACATAATAGTAATAATATCAGACATCCAATTTGGCTTACATATCAGGCAAAAATGTAGGAAATTGTGATCCATAACAAGGAGAAATTTAGTTAGTAGAGATAGACCCACACTTGGCAAAGATAATGAAAAACAAAATTAAGGAAGAAAATGAATTCTAGGAGAAATAATATTCAAATAACATAATGTATAAGTAAATATAAACATATGGAGGAGAATTAGCAAGGACAGTCATAATAAAAGAGATGAAGAATGATAGAGTTGATAAAAATTAGCAGGTAAAGACTTTACAGCAACTATTACAAATATGCCCAAGGATTTAGAGTAAAACACGAATATAATGAGAAGAAAAATGGGAACGGTAAAAATAAACTTAATCAATCTATTAGGAATAAAAAAGACAATAACTATAATGAAAATTGCTTAGAATAGAATTAAAAGCAGTTTAGACTCCACAGAAGAAAAAAAAAATCAATGTATTTAAAAATTTAGAAATAGAAATAATCTAAGCTAATATAAAGAGAAAAAATCTAAACAAAATAAAGCCTCACTGATTTAAGATAATATAAGACAGTCTGATATATATGTAATTGAAAACCCAAAAAGTAAAATGCAAGAATCAGAAATGTTTTATAAAAACAATGGATAAAATATTCAAAATTTGATAAAACCTTATGTTCAAAAAATGCAAAAAGCATGTTTATCCAATCAGAATAGAAATGAATCTTTAATAAGGAACTACATACATTTCTGAAAACTAGGAATACAGAAAAAATCTTAAAAGAAGACAGAGAAACATACACATTAAAAAATAAAAATGACTAGAATGACAGCAGACTTCTTGATAGAAACAATTAAGACAGATCTCAACACAGATCAGTGGATTACCATAGCAACAAGAAAGCACTAGCTCCAAATTTTATCCTGTGTCAGTTAGTATCAATAGTAGTAGCAGATCATCATGGTGCCAAACATATGGTCTGGAGTCATGGATCTGGTAAATGTGTCTTTTCCAGCCCTATAATGAGGAAGAGGAACAGTTCATATTTACCAGGTAGAAATAACAACATCACTTTAAAGTTTTGCCTTCAGTCTGTGTTAACGTTCTGCCTCTATGTCATATTCTGAGAGGATTTGAACATACTGAAAATTTCTCAAAACACACATTGGTCCACCATTTTGCAAAATCAGACGAAACAGTTTGGGAAAGTAAAATGTAACGAGAACTTTGGTAAGCTGCATGCATTCCAGAAGATGAGAAAAGAACCCTATCAACATTCATGGATTTTTCACTTCAGTGATTTGGCTATGCAGGGACATTTTGCCCAAAAGAAAATTACAGTACCTCCTACCTCTTATCAAAGAGGAAAGTGTGATATGTGGTGGACATCCTCATGTTCTGGAGGATGCCCTGCCAACTAGTCATATCAACTAACATATCCTATGCAGTTTACTTATGTTCTTACTTATACTTAATTATAATCTTTTATTAGTTGCCTTACATGAGAAAATAATTCATCTAGAAGGCCCCAGAATGTTATGGTATAAGCTATGCCATTTGCAACAGAAAATTATACATATTGCCATAAACAAATATTTTTAACATAAACAGCTAAGAAGCTGGTAACAATGAAGTATCTGATCATGGCATATCAAGGAGAATTTCCTGTTATGAACTGTCTTTCATTACATTTTAAAACTTTTAGGTTCAGTGACCAAAAAGTGGTTCACTTGGAATCAAATGAGAGCAGGGCCAGAAAGCTTAAGTAAACTGAATGAGCAGTGACCCAGATTCTCAAATCATCCACCACATTGCAACTCTCCAAACCCACATCTGTAGCCACATGGAGGGTTTCTTAACATCAACTGATGGAGGAGAATGACAACAGGATTCTGTAATAGGCCAGCTCATTATAAGGCTATGTGCTGAAAATAAAACACTGCTACACTAAAACCCACTCAGGTGAAGACAGTGGTCATCATGGGAAAATATTATCAGTAAGAAAAACTTCAAAGAGTACATATGGTCACATGATTATCTGATTTGTGGGAAAAGAATATGAATTCTGAAGTAAGGGTATACACAGATTAATCAGTATTGGTGGATGGCTTAATTCTTTGTCCAAAGCACTTGGAATGAAATGATTGGAAACCTGGGAAGCAGTGATGCTCCCCAAAAAACACTGTTTTCAAAACTAAGGAGCTTACTCCCTCAACTTCTAGAGGTATTGGTGGCCAATGAATCCGTTGAGAATTCCTCTACTCTAAAGGAAGTTGCCTTGAGGAAGTTTGCATTTCTCTACCAGCAGGAATCTGGGCTCCAAACATGTGATCTCCTTTCCTCAATATGGAACATTGTGAAACACAATTTTAACTTCAGAGCTGACTGTGAGATTGGCTTGAGGTGTTAGTCCCAATCTATTACATCTGTTCCCTGTTACACTTGTTCCCTTAATAGTGGTATTATCTAGAACATGTTTCATTTTTTTTTTTAAGATGTGGAGTAAAATTCAGGATTAGGTATACAAGTCATCACTTTACAGGTAAAGTTAGGCCCTCCCTTTGGTCCTCATATGGCTTGGCTTGAGATCAGATACCTCACTGATGTTGCATGCCCTCCCTTTCCCTCTTCCTCCCCTGGCAGTTTCCCACTACTACCAATCCCTTTCTAACAGTAGTATGATAAATGTTCAGGATCTGCTTCTAAGTGAAAACATGAGGTACTCAGTTCTTTATGTCTGTATAGATCACTGAGTATGATAGACTCTAAATACATACCAATTGCTATGAAATCCATAATTTTGTCTTTTTTATGACTGCATAACATTCCATAGTGTATATCTAGTTCACTTTTGATGGGTACCTCTGTTGGTTCCATGTTTTTGCTATTTTTAATAATGCTGCAATAAACATTCATGTGCAGGTATCTTCTTTATAGAATGATTTGAGTCTCTCCGGGTACATTCTTAGATCAATTATTAGATCTTTTAGAAATCTCCACACTAAAGTCAGTTTTCCTGTCAATTGAATCTTATGACTAATAGTTTTAAGAAATGCACATTACTTTATTACTTTTAAAATAATAATATATGATGAAAAGAAATAAAATAAAGCCACTTCAATCTCACTTGCATGAGAATTCAGACATTTTTGTTTTAGTTTTTATTTTAAAGATGGGTACAATTAAAGGTTAGGTATACAAATGGTTATTGTACAGGTAAAGTTTGGGCCTCACTTTGGTCCCCACTTCACCAGTTTGAAGATCAGGTACCCTTATTGATGAAGTGTCCCCCACCCTGGCAGTTTCCCATTACTGCCAATCCCTTTCTTATAGTTTTATGATAATTGTTCAGGGTCCACTTATGAGTGGGAACATATGGTACTCAGCACTTTGTTTCTGTGATAGGTTACTGAGTATTATAGACTCTACATACATCCAAATTGCTTCAAAGTTCATAATTTTGTCCTTCTTTATGACTGTAACATTTCATTGTGTATATGTACCACTTTTTATAATCCACTCCACTTTCATTGGGCAGCACTGTTGGTTCCATGTTTTTGCTATTGTGAATAATGCTGCAATAAACCTATATGCAGGTATTGAGATGGTAGATAGCTTGAGAAAGGCTAGGCAGACAGACAGGGTGGGTCCTCTGGACTGGTAACAATATAGCAAACTTCTGGCAGGTCCTCTCAGGCTGATATACTGGCATTGGTAAACAAGCTCCCTGTGAGCTCTCAAGCTAGGACTTAAGTACTCAATGCTGGGATAGAACCAACCAGCTTACTGCCAAGTACCGAACACCATTAGGCTCCTTCCTCCTGCCAATTCATCCTTAGTACTGACCAATCAGAACAGCTAGTGCTGACTAATCAGCTCACAGCTAGTGTTAGCCAATTGGCTCAGTCTTAGGGCTATATAAGCACCAGGTTTCAGCTTCAAATCAGCAATCCCTTCAGGTCCCCTCCCACTGTGGGAGCTTTTCTGTTCTCTTAATAAATCCTGCTTTCTCACTTTCTGGATGTCCATGTCTCTCATTCTTCCTGGGGATGAGACAAGAATCTCAGCCTGAAGAATTGTAGAAAATGATTGGAGCTGAAGAACTGTGCACCCTGGGGGTTGACTTGCCAGCCAACTGAGCTGGCAGAACTGGGAGTGGGAAGACGACGAGACTCTGGGGCTGAGACCCTCCAAGGACTAGGCTTGCTGGCCCACCGAATCAGCAGCACTCTCAGAGCTTAGCTTGCCAGTCCATTAGAGCCAACACTTCTGGGGCTAGGCTTGCCAGCTCCTCAAACCATCTCTCTGGGGCTTGGCTAGTCAACTCATTGAGCTGATACTCTCAAAGCCCAAGTAGACCATATCAGTAACTTTTTCATAGAGTGAAGTCATGTTATCCCTCTTTGCTGACAATATAATTCTATACTTTGAAAATCCAAGAGAATCAATCTAAAACCTTTTTGCACTGATAAATGACTTCATAAAAGTCTCAGGGTACAAAATCAACATGCAAAGTACAGTCACATTCTTATACACCAACAACAAGCAGGCCGAGAGCCAAGTAAAAAGCACATTCACATTCACACTAGCAACAAAAAAAGATGAAATCCCTCAGCATCTTCCTAACCAGAGAACTGAAAGACCTTTACAATGAAAACTGAAAAATACTACACAAAGAAATCAAAGATGGCACAAACAAACATTAAAGTATTTCATGCTCATGGATCAGAAGAACTAACATTGTTAAGATGCCCTTCCAGCCGGGCTCTGTGGCTCAGCCTGTAATCCTGCGCCTTTGGGAGGCTGAGGTGAATGGATTGCCTGAGCCCGCGGGTTCGAGACCCGCCTGGGCAGGCGAGACCTCATCTCTATAATAAATTTAAAAAATCAGCCAGGCATGGTAGCGCACGCCTGCAATTCCGGCTACTCGGAAGACTGAGGTGGAAGGATCACCGGAGCCCAGCAGGTCGAGGTTGTGGTGGCCGGGAGTGTCCACTGCACTCCAGTCTGGGCGACAGAGTGAGACTCCAACTTAAAAAAAAAAAAAAGATGCCCTTCCTACCAAGGTTTAACACAATACCCATTAAATTACCAGCAGTATTCTTCTCAGACCTAGAAAGGACAATACAGAAATTCATATGGAAATGAAAATGAACACAGATAGCCAAAACATTCCTCAGCGAAAGAAAAAGTGAGCGGTATCACACTTACAGTCTTTAAACTTTGTTATAAGGCTACAATAATCAAAACAGCCTGATATTGGTACAAGTCAGTCATATAGACCAACAGAACAGGATAGAGATTCCCAAAACAAAAATTCAATTTCACAACCAACTCATCTTCAACAAAGCTTCCACTAACAACCACTGGGGAGGGAACTTGCTTAAATGGTTCTTGGAAAACTGGTTGACCACATGCAGAAGATTAAAAAAAACACCCCTACCTATCACTGTACACAAAAAACAACTCTAAATGGATCAAAGACCTAAACATAAAACCACAAACTATAGAACCTTAGAAAATACAGGAAACACTCTTATGGAAATTGGAACGGGCAACCAATTTCTGATCAAAACCACAAATGCCCATGTTTAAGGAACAGAGAGACAAATGGGACCTCACAAATTGAAAAGCTTCTGCAAAGCAAGAGAAACCATCAGGAGAGTGGGGAGACTCTCACAGACTGGGAAAAAATATTTGCCTGCTCTATATCTGAGAATTAAGGCTTCTTAAATGAAATCCTTTATCATGGTATTAAATACTGGAAATACAAAGGTGTGTAACCATAGTATTCATTCCTTTTAATTTTATCTTTATTTGCCTGACCTTGAATAACTATAAACTGTGCTTAGATAACATCCATATTATTTTATATATTTAAATAATTTTAATTGTTAAGTGTTAATAGGAGAATTAAAAAAGTAATATGTGTCACATTTACAAAATAGAAGTATTTTGTGCAGACAAGTGTTGAAATTCTTTTTCCCCCTTGGGTGTTTCAGTACTTAGTGACAGATTTTATTCTTCAAAACTTGACTGTAATGGTTATTTCATTACACATTCTGTCTAAATAAAATTATAATAGCTGATATATAAAATGTCCATAAAGATTTTGATTTGTTTCAAATTAAATATTTGAAGACTTTTTTTGTTTTTATTACTAACAGTTCATTGTTGATTATTTTTCTTACTGATTGATTTGTCATCACAGAAAACTGTTGTATTCCTGCTAATGTAGTAATTTTCTTTAACTGTTTAGTCTTTAAGTTTGCAATGTTTCTTATTTTGTTAAATTATCTTGTTATAAAGCTGTACTTTGCTTTGAAATTGCTTGGTTATATTTGGTAAGAGAGACAATTGAGAGCACTCTAAAAATAAGCAGGAACAAATTATAAAGGATAATTAGAAACTTGGAAACAGTGAGACCAGAAGTTATTATATATATAAAGTTTAAAAATGCTTCTAATCAGTTGTCTGTGATGAATAAAATCATGAAGAAAATGTTTCCAGAAAAAGAAACAGATTGACTATTTTTGTATGATAGAAAGTAAAAATAAACTTGCTTTTAATTATATCGTCTTAGCGAAGTTTATGTGTTATATTTGTTTACTTAATTATAAGTGAATTATAATTATATACTTACAAAAATTATAAAACATTATAGGAAATTAAAATATTTTACTAAATGATATGCATGTTTGTGATAAAAGCACAATAAATAAAGTTAAAATATTTTAACTCTAAATTTAATAGAACCAATGAGTCATTTGCTTTCTAAAATAACTTGTGAGTTATTTTTAATAAAATGAACAGTCCCTAGTAAATTAAACATGGGATATACTTGATGATGTCCACATTTTTTAGTTATTTAACTGACATCTTGATCCATTTATACATATTCTTTATTTTATCCCAGTCTAGATTTATGGCTGACTTCAATTATTTTTAAGTGATCTTGGAGGAGAAGATCTAAGTTGTATAAATTTGTGGAGGAGATGGGCTCAGTGGCTCAGCCTGTAATCCCACACCTTTGGGAGGCTGAGGTGAGTGAATTGCCTGAGCCCTCAGGTTCGAGACCTGCCTTGGCAGGTGATGCCTCATCTCTACAATAAATAAAAAATTAGCCGGGCATGGTAGCGTGCACCTGTAGTTCCAGCTACTTGGAAGGCTGAGGCAGAAGGATTGCCAGAGCCCAGCAGGTAGAGGCTGCGGTGGCCAGGAGCAGCCACTGCACTCCAGTCTGGGCAACAGAGTGATACTCCAACTTAAAAAAAAAAAAAAGTTTGTGGAGGAACAATGAAGTGGAACTTTTTCTTGTGAAACATATAGTGCATATTATTATGTATGACTAACACATGGATAAGTGTAATCTAGCATGTACTAACTAGCAGCATTAAATGATTTGTATTTGGGTTTACCGGAAGCACTTCTGACTTAGCATATTATCCCCAAACAATTATTAAGATAAATCTTTTATGCATTCTTAAAAGTGACTCATGATATCAAGATGGCAACGGGACAAGCTGAACTGTGATGATATCCACAAAATGTGACTCCTGAAGGCAGTTCCATATACCCACCCCTGCAGATGCCGCCTACGCGGGATGGGGAATGGTGGCTCAGCCTTTAATCCCGCGCCTTTGGGAGGCTGAGGTGAGTTGATTGCCTGAGCCCACGGGCTTAAGACCCCCCTGGGCAACTTAGCAAGACCTCATCTCTACAATAAATCAAAAATCAGCCGGGTGTGGTAGCACACACCTGTAGTTTCAGCTACTTGGAAGGCTGAGGTGGAAGGATCACCGGAGCCCAGCAGGTAGAGGCTGCGGCGTCTGGGAGTGGCCACTGCACTCCAGTCTGGGTGACAGAGTGAGACTCCAATTTAAACAAACAAACAAACAAAAAAAAAAAACAGCCTCCATCGCACTACAGCCTCTGCAAGGGATTCCTGCTATTTGCTACCAGCTGTTCACACTGTGGTTCTCAGCTCCGACCCGGAAACTCCCAGCTCTCTTCTCCACTCCAAGGCACTGGCGGCATATCAAATGTGGAGCCCAGGCATATTGCTGGTTGTCAGTGCCTGAAACTGGACACACACCATAGAACGTCATAGTGGATCATCTATGGACCTGGACAAGTGGAGAGAAAGGACGAGTCAAGAGAAAGGATCAGTCCTCAGGCAGCAAGGCAGCAAGCCAAGGGAACCATCCCAATCTATTATCAAATCTATCTGCCTGTAATGAAAGCAAAGGGGGAGGGGTTAGAGATCAGAACTGAAGAGACTTGAGACACTCAGGAAAGAACCCAGAGCTAGTCTGGTTTCTTTTTTTGATTTTTGATTTTATGGTTTTGACTGTTTGTTTTGTTCACTTTATTTAGACTACCTGTTTGTGTTGGGGGAAAACATATCAAAAGGCATGATTTTATGGGATTGTCTTTGTGTGATTACCAGAATGCTTTTGGAAATTTTGTTAGTTTGAGTGATTTTTACTCTTTTCTGGCCTTGCGTCTCTTTTCATTCGTTAGTTGGTATGTATGTCTGCTTTCCCTCTTACACTTTTCTCTCTCCAACTTCCTCTTGACCCCCCTTTCTTCCATTATTTTCCTTTTTCTTACCTCCTTTTGTTGCAGGAAGCAAACATAAACCCCACTGCATGGACAGATTGTAAGGAAGTGGGAAGTGGGTTCCAGTGTGCCCATATACCTGTTGGTGGATACTGGGATCTGCAGATAGATTTTGAATCACAGCTTCCCCCTCAATTAAACCTCAAAACTGCAAAAAGCACAGCCCCCAACCCACATTCCACCTCAAAAGTGAACAAAGCAAGAGGATCCTCATAAGGAAGAACAGGAGATTGAACAAAAAGAAGTAAAAGCAACCCCACCTTCCCTGAAAAACAGAATTAAAGAAGGAGAGGGAAAGGGGGAGAGAAAAAACTACATAAATGAAGAAAAACCAAAAGAAGAATATGGGTTTCTCACACACTCTGGGAGGTCAGATACTGAGAAAACTGACTTCGGAATGTAAACAATGAAGAGCTCTGAGAATGACTGATCTCAAACTACAAACTCAGATATAAAGACATTAATAGGGAGATTAAAAAGAAATGAGGAGAGAAAAGAGGAAACTAGGAAGGAGTTGATAACTGAGATAACAGTGGTAAAGAATACTGTGAATGAGATAAATAACAAACTGATATGCATGGAAAGCAGAATTAGCCAAGCAGAAGAAAGAATCTCAGAGCTTGAGGACCAAAATATAGAACTAACCCAAACTTTCAAAAACATAGAAAATAAGCTTAAAAAGACAGAACAAAACGTTCAAGGGATGAGCAATTGAATCAAGAGACCAAACCTAAGAGTAACAAGCTTCCTGAGGCAGAAAGAGAGACAGAGACCACCCTGGAACAAACATTCCATGGAATTCTTCAAGAAAACTTTCCTCATCTCATCAGTGATGTGAAAATTCAAACACAAGAGATTCAGAGAACAACAAATGAGAAGCAAGACAACAAATGAGAAGCAAGACAACAAATGAGAAGACCAACTCCCAAACACATAATAACTTGCCTAAACAAAGTAGGTATAAAATAAAAAATCAAAAAGGCAGCAAGAGAAAAAGATCAGATTACCTACCATGGAAGACCAATTAGAGTAGCAGCAGACTTATCTACAGAAACACTTCAGGCTAGAAGAGCTTGAAATCCTATCTTCAAAGTTCCAAAAGATAAATAATTTCAACCAAGAATAACCTACCCAGTCAAGCTAAGCTTCATCAGTGAGGTAGAATTAAAATCCTTCCCAGAAAGCCAATCCCATGCTGCTACGAGACCACCTCTACAAGAAACACTTAAGAAAGTATTGAACACAGAAGAAAAGGAAAAAAAGAACACCAATGTTCATCACAAGAGGATAGGGAAAAGATTAAAAACACACATGAACCAACCCCCAAACCAAAAGAAAGATAACAAACAAACAGGACAGCAACAACTCTATAAGAAACTTATGATAGGAATCAACTCTCACATTTCAATAATTAGCCAGAATGTGAATGGACTAAATGCACCACTGAAAAGACATAGAATGGCATAATGGATAAAATATCACCAGGCAATAATATATTGCCTCCAAGAGACGCATCTCACTAGAAAGGACACTCACAGATTCAAAAGGAAGAGGATGGGAAATAAAATTTCTGGCAAGCAGAGCACAAAAGAAAGGAGGAGTCACAATCTTAATTTCAGACAAAATATCCTTTAAACTATCAAAAATTTAAAAAGACACAGAAGGCCACTACATTATGATAAAAGGTTCAATCCATCAACAAGAAATATCGATCCTAAACATATATGCACCCAACACAGGAGCGACAACTATCATAAAGCAGCTTCTAGGTAAACTCAAAAAAGATATTGACTCTAACACTGTCATAGCTGGAGACTTTAATATCCCACTCACAACCCTAGACAGATCATCAGGACAAAAAATCAGCAACGAGATCCGGAACCTCTCTGTGACTCTTGAACAAATGGACTTAATTGATACCTACAACACAGTCCACCCAATGACCACAGAATATACATTCTACTCTCCACCACATGGTACGTACTCTAAGATCGACCACATACTTGGCCATAAATCAAGGATATACAAATTTCAAAAGATCGAAATCCTGCACCTTCTCGAACCACAGTGGAATAAAAATAAACATCAACATCTATAAAGTTCCCCAAAGGCCCACAATAACATGTACACTGAACATCATTATGCTCAATAACTCCTGGGTCAATGATGAAATCAAAAGAGAGATTAAAAGATACCTGGAAACAAATGAAAATGAAGAAACATCTTACCAAAATCTCTGGGATGCCATGAAAGCTATAGTTAAGAGGGGAATTCATCTCTCTACAAACACACATGAAGAAAATGAAAGTATCACAAATTAACAGCCTAACAAGTCACCTAAGGAAGCTGGAAAACTAAGACCACGAAAACTCTAATTCAGCTGAAGAATCCAGGTCATCAAAATAAAAGCCCAAATCTGGGACATAGAAGACAAAAAGATAATACAGAAAACATCAATGAAACAAAAAGCTGGTTCCTTGAATGGCTAAACAAGATTGACGGTCGCCTAAATAGACTGACCAAGAAAAAGAGAGAAAAAGCCCAAATAATCACAATCAGAAAAACAAAAGATGAAGTTCACATCTGACCCTGAAAAAATACAAAAGATAATTAGAGACAACTATGTACACTTTTATGGAAACAAACTTGAAAACCTTAATGAAATAGAGGAGTTTCTGACATCACACAATCTGCCTAGGCTGAAACAAGAAGAAATCAAGACCCTAAATAGATCAATAACACCAAGGAAATTGACTATGTAATAAGAAAACTACCTACCAAAAAAAACAAAAAACAAAAAACCCTGGACCAGATGGCTTTCCAGCAGAATTCTTTTTTTTTTTTTTTGAGTTGGAGTCTCACTCTGTCACCAAGACTGGAGTGCAGTGGCCACTCCCAGCCACCACAGTCTCAATCTGCTGGGCTCCGGTGATCCTTCCACCACAGCCTTTCAAGTAGTTGGAACTACAGGCGTGTGCTACCACACCCGACAAATTTTTGATTTATTGTAGAGATGAGGTCTCGCCAAGTTGCCCAGGCGGGTCTCGAACCCACAGGCTCAGGCAATCCACTCACCTCAGCCTCCCAAAGACATGAGATTACAGGCTGAGCCACCAAGCCCGGCTCCAGCAGAATTCTATAAGTCATTTAAGGAGGAACTGATACAAATCCTACTGAGAGTATTCCTGGCAATTGAGAAAGATGGAACTCTCCCCAAATCATTTTATGAAACTAACATCACATTGATACACAAGCCAGGTATTGATACCCAAACAAGGTTTGATATCCAGCAAAGAAAGAGAACTATAGGCCAATATCTTTGATGAACATAGATGCTAAAATTCTCCACAAGATCCTAGCAAACGGAATTCAACAACACATCTCAAAAATCATCCATCATGACCCAAGTAGGCTTCATTCCTGCGATGCAAGGCTGGTTCAACATTCATAAGACCATAAATGTAATTGAATACATCAACAGATGTCAAAACAAAAACCACATGATTATATCATTAGATGCAGAAAAAGCTTTTGATAAAATCCAGCACTCCTTCTTGACAAAAACCTTTGAACATCTAGGCATAGGTGAAACATACCTCAAAAGAGTAAAGCCATCTATGAGAAACTCACAGTCAGCATACTCCTAAGCAGACAAAAATTGGAACCATTTCCCCTGAAAACTGGAACAAGACAAGGATGCCTACTCTCACTCCTCCTGTTCAATATAGTATTGGAAGTCCTGGCTAGAGTAAACAGAAAAGAGAAGGTGAACACAAGTATCCAAATAGAAAAAGAGGAAGTCAAGTTATCTCTCTTTGCAGATGACATGATTGTATACATTGAAAACCCAAGAGAATCTGTCAAAAACCTCTTTGCACTGAAAAAGGACTTTGGCAAAGTCTCAGGGTATAAAGTAAATGTACAAAAGACAATCACATTTCTTTACACCAATAACAAACAAACAGAAACCCAAATAAAAAGCACAATCCCATTCACAATAGCCACCAAAAATATGAAATAACGTGGTATATTTCTAATCAAGGATATGAAAGACCTTTACAATGAAAACTACAAAACACTGTTCAAAGAAATCAAAGATGACACAAACAAGTGGAAAAATATCCTATGCTCATGGATTGGAAGAATCAACATTGTGAAGATGTCCATCTTACCTAAGGCAATCTACAGATTTAATGCGATAACCATCAAATTACCAGCAACATTCTTCTCAGATCTAGAAAAAAACAGTACAGGAATTCGTATGGAAACAAAAATGATCAAGAATAGCCAGAACAATCCTCAGCAAAACATAACAAAACAAAACAGGAGGTATCATACTACTACACTTTAAACTTTACTATAAAGCCACAATAATCAAAACAGCCTGGTATTGGTACAAGAACAGACATATATACCAATGGAATAGAATTGAGATTCCAGAAGCCAAACCTCAATTTCTCAACCAACTCCTCTTCGACAAAACCTCCACCACCCACCACTGGGGAGAGGAAAACCTATCAGTAAATGGTGCTGGGAAAATTGGCTGACCACATGCAGAAAATTCAACCAGGACTCCTATATATCCCCATATACAAAAATTAACTCTAAATGG
Source organism: Carlito syrichta (assembly GCF_000164805.1). Taxonomy (NCBI): domain Eukaryota; kingdom Metazoa; phylum Chordata; class Mammalia; order Primates; family Tarsiidae; genus Carlito; species Carlito syrichta. The sequence goes on along the minus strand of NW_007252178.1, from coordinate 260,521 downwards.
ATCAGAGACCTAAATATAAAACCTCAAACCATAAGACTTTAGAAAATGCAGGACACACCCTTATGGAAGTTGGAACTGGCATCCAATTCCTGAGCAAAACCCAAAATGCACTGGCCATAAGAGATAAAATGCACCAATGGGACCTCATTAAACTGACAACCTTCTGCAAAGCCAAAGAAACCATCAAGAGAGCAGGGAGACAGCCCACAGACTGGGAAAAAGTATCTGTCAACTCCATGTCTGACAAAGGCCTAACATCAAGGATCTACAAGGAACTCAAACGTGCTGAAAAGAAAAACCAAACAATCCCTTTACAAAGTGGGCAAAAGATATGAATAGACACTTCTCAAAAGAAGACATATGAGCAGCCAACAGATAGATGAAGAAATGTTCAACCTCACTAGTCATCAAGGAGATGTAAATTAAAACTACACTGAGATACCAACTAACTCCAGTCAGAATGGCCATTATCAATAACTCAAAAAATAACAGATGCTGGAGAGGTTATGGTGAAAAGGGAACAGTTCTACACTGTTAGTGGGAGTGTAAACTAGTACAGCCTCTGTGGAAATCAGTGTGGCAATTCCCAAAAACTCTAAAAATTGGCCTTCCATATGATCCCACAATTCCCCTACTGGAAATATACCCTGAAGAACTCAAATCACTCTATAAAAAAGATACCTGCACACGTATGTTTATTGCAGCATTGTTCACAATAGCAAGATCGTGGAACCAACCATGCTGTCCATCAAAAGAGGATTGGATTTAAAAATGTGGTACATAAGCCGGGCTCGGTGGCTCAGCCTGTAATCCCGCGCCTTTGGGAGGCTGAGGTGAGTGGATTGCCTGAGCCCGCGGGTTCGAGACCCGCCTGGGCAGCGAGACCTCATCTCTACCATAAATCAAAAAATCAGCCGGGCGTGGTAGCGCATGCCTGTAATTCCGGCTACTCGGAAGGCTGAGGCGGAAGGATCGCCGGAGCCCAGCAGGTCGAGGCTGCGGTGGCCGGGAGCGGCCACTGCACTCCAGTCTGGGCGACAGAGTGAGACTCCAACTCAAAAAAAAAAAAATAAATAAAAAATGTGGTACATATACATGATGGAATATTACACAGTCATAAAGAAGAACAAAATTATGGACTTCCCAGCAATTTGGATGGATTTAGAGTCTATAATACTCAGTGATTTATCCAAAAACAAATAACTGAGTACCACATGTTCTCACTCATAAGTGGACCCTGAAAGTTTACCATAATAATACAAGAAAGGGATTGGCAGAAGACGGAAACTGTGGGGTAGGGGAGCGGCACATAACATTAATAAGGGTACTTGATATCTAACCAGGCAAAGCGAGGATTAAGGGAGGTCCAAAACCACCTATACCTAATCCTGAATTGTACCCCCCCATCTTTAAAATAAAACTAACTTTAAAAAAAAAGAAAACAACAAAGAAATAAC
>NW_007252178.1:246271-259044 GCF_000164805.1 Carlito syrichta | reverse complement strand
ACAAAGATCTGAGTATCACATGTTCTCACTCATATAGTGGACCTTGAACATCTATCATAATACTATAAGAAAAGGATTGACAGTGGTGGGAAACTATGGGGTGTAGGGAGGGGAAGGAGGTGGGATTAATGGTAGTCAATATCTGTCTAGGGACAGGGAGACACCCTTTATCAATAAGGATGCCTGAACAATGTATATTTGTATATCTAACCCTTAGTTGGACCCCACAATTTTAATATAAAAAAGATGTTTAAAAAAATACTGAGTGATGTCTCACAGAAACAAAGATCTGAGCATCACATGTTTTCACTCATAAGTGGACCTTGAACAACTACCATAATACTATAAGAAGAGGATTGATAGTGGTGGGAAACTATGGGGCAGGGAGGTGACGGGAAGTGGGATTAACGGTAGTCAATATCTGTCTGATGAAAGGGGAGCACACCTCATCAACAAGAGTACCTGCACAATTAATATTTGTATACCTAACCCTTAACTGTACCCCACAACTTTAAAATAAAAATATATATTAAAAAGTGAAAAAAGTCACTCATTTGGAATAACACATTTAATTATAGTCCTACATTTAAATAATTAATTTGTTTTTCTGTATCATGCAATTTAACTCCTCTCTCTCATCTAATTATACAAAATGTTAGCTTAATCTACTGCTTTAGAACTAAAACTAAAGCCAGAGATCAGTTTCTGGAGCATAGTATGTGCTCAGTTTGATTATTAAATCTAAATACAATTTACTGAGAGACAACTTTGCTTACATACTGTTATCCTGTACTGTGCCAACCTTATGAAATAGGTCTCATTTTTTTTGTTGTTGTTTTTGGGTTTTTTCTTTTCTTTTCTTTTTTTTTTTTTTTTTACTAAAGACAATTCATAGTGATTATCTGAAACATCCAGGTCATACAATTAGTAAGTGTTAGTGCCTGTATTATTTAATTAGTTTGTATAATCCTTCTACTTGGAAAATATTAAGTACCAGTTACACATACAACATCTTTTTTTTTTTTTTTTGAGTTGGAGTCTCACTCTGTCGCCCAGACTGGAGTGCAGTGGCCGCTCCCGGCCACTGCAGCCTCGACCCGCCTTACGCCTCAGCCTTCCAAGTAGCCAGAATTAAAGGCATGTGCTACCACGCCCGGCTGATTTTTGATTTATTGTAGAGATGAGGTCTCGCTGCCCAGGCGGGTCTTGAACCCGCGGGCTCAGGCAATCCACTCACCTCAGCCTCCCAAAGGCGCGGGATTACAGGCTGAGCCACCGACCCCAGCTCACATACAACATCTTAATACAAGTGGTTCATATGACTTCTAATTATTCACCTAGCACTCTTTTCACCATACTCATACCTTTTTAAAATTTCTTTTCAAATTAACACAACAAAAAGTAAGCATTTTTATTAGCTATGGTGTGTCTCTTAAGTTTTTAAGATGAAGTGTGACATTTCTTATTTCTTTTCTGTGTTAATTTATTCAGATCAGTGTATATGTCCCTGAAGTATTTTTGAAGGATATTTACTAAAACTATGTATACTGTATTTAAGATATATGTTTTAAACATACTCATAAGCTATTTCTTTGTATATAATTTTAACGTGAGGGCACATACACACATGTATACATCTTATTTTTCTGTTACCTAAAGAGTAGTGATTGCATATGAATAGAGATATTAAAGAGTTATCATAAATACCAAAGAAGTGAAAAATATAGGCTTTGGTAAAAATATACTTAATTTGATTTATCTTTTTTATTCATAAAAATTATGCCACATAATGACAAACATTATAATTATCTTTAAATAGAAATGAAAAATATAGACTTTGACTAAAATATATTTAATTTGATTTATCTTTTTTGTTCATAAAAATTATGGCACTAATAATGACAGACATTATAATTATCTTTATATAGAAATCACTTAGACTCTCTGAGAGCTATATATTTTTCAAACATTGCATTTTTAAGAGGAATGCTGCCCTACAAAGTTTACTGTTACATCATTGCATTTTCAATTTTATTAAGATAACAAGCACATTTAATTCATATGTAGTACCATATCTCTCAGAGAAAATTATTAAAATTGCTTTAAAGAAGATTGGATATTTAAAGCAATGTCAGAGTCAATAATTGAAATACACTATTTTGCCTTGTGTTACATTTGATGATAATGACAGAAGGTTTTAGTTAAACTATTCACCTAACTATAATTGGACAAAGTTAAAATTTCAAAGCTAAAAAACTCATTATTCATAATTACATGTTATATTACCACATCTGAGAGTGACCACCAAACATAAATATCTCATGTTTTTGCTTTTTACTTATGAAATAATATTAAATTTTGAATTCACCTGGAAGATTTTAGATTGCAGAGCATAGCTGCTTGCTTATTCTGCAATAACTGTTTTTGTGTTCCAGGATAGCATTTTAAAATATAGAATAACTTGAATCAAGCATATTGCTTTTCAGATGTATATTTAACATCATAATTTTTTGAAAAAATCAATAATACATTTATTATAAAAGGAAATGATAGGTAAATATTAAACCCTAATATGTGTGTTAACTATGATACAACAAAGCCAGAATCATTACACCACATTTAATGGAGATATGTATAAATATTCACCAAAACATAGGTGGTTGTAGCAGCTAATAATAAGTATACTCGAATTTCATTGATGGATTAATGAATAAAAAATATGTTGAATGCATAATATAAAATACCATTCAATAGTTGAAAGCAATAAAATAAATATATATTCAGCAATGTGAAAAAATCTAAAAATAATAGATATGACAAATGTAATAAGGAGAAAACTCCAATACAATTGCAGTAAATTAAAATAATATATGTATAAAAATTATATTACGTATGTTACTGGAAAACACACATCAATAGAGAGACAGTGAATGGATATTCAGGTATAAGAGAAGGGAATGAGATAGAGAGAATAAATTTTAGTGTAATGTAATCACATTAAACAAATCAGAAACTCGTCTAGGATGACTGATCATATTAAGCCTTCAATTGAGGAGTATAAATATCCACATCTTGGATACACAAATTCTTCCAAAATGACAATTGTTTATGTTTATAAATTGAAAAATAAACATGTGCATCTGATTTGCTAAATCAGAAGTCAACATATATTAGCATTCATTATGTACTTGGGACATTATATTCTATGTGCTAGGGAGAGATCTTTAAGCAAAATTAAATTTTTCTTTCTACTCCAAGGAAGCAGATAAATCATAGTGTGTAAAGGGTAAGATGTGAAAAAATAAACATCAGAGTAGCTTTTCAAAAACTAATGTTTGAATAGAGATTTGTAAGAAGCATGGAAGAGAGTCATCCAATTTTGGGCAGAAAGGGAGTCTAAGAAGAGCAGTGAGCACAAACATCAAAAACAGAAGTGTGTGATTTGTGTTTAGATGATGGATAGAAATAGCACAGGAAAAGCTCTTGATATAAGTGAATATTTCAGTTTTCTATTTATTTTTCCTTCAGGTCAAAGCTGACTTATTTTAGACATACATTTTTAATCAAAACCTTCTTATTTGGTGACAGACCAGAAACCCATCTCAATCAACTAAGACAAAAGAAAAATGTATTGATGCATGCAACCTAGGTCTAAAGAAAAAAAAAATGACTGACATCATTATGTTTGTATTAAGATTCTCAGTTACCAAAAACATAACCAACTTTTTTTTGCTAATTAAAGCAGTAAAAAAAAAAATTGGAGAAATATTAGGTAGCTCAAAATTTATGCAAGAATTCTAGACAACCAGACTTGTAGGCAGGTAACAAGAAATCTTGTCAGCAAAACACACAGCCAAGATGAAGGCCAGCATTTCTCACTAGGAAAAGCCTTTAGGAACCTTTCAAAATGTGTTGGGACATTGGTGGTTTGAGAATTTGCTATTGGCTTTAAATATGTGGGACCAGAGGTTTTAAATATTCTGCAATGCCCTATGTAGTTTTAGACTAAGAGAGAGGTCTAATTTCAGAATTAGAAAAACACAGTGTCTTTACGACTATGAGTTTGTACTCTGAATTCACCATTCTATATAACCTCTATTAATCTATTCTTACATAATTCCCTCAGTATTAAGCTTCCCAGATTAGATGACTATTTGAACATGTCCACTTCATATTTTACGTTCCTCCCATTGCAAGTAGTGAAGAGAAAATTCCTACTTCCTTTTTCCTCCACGTTAAATTTCCTTCAGAAGAAAGTATCTTCAATTGTTAGGCAACTAAAAATTACAAATTTCGATCACAATTTTTCATCACTATTTGCTTCTACTTAATTTTTTTTTCTAATGGAGACTGAATGAACTACATGTCTACAGGCAACCATAGACCATGTAGATCCTCTCTCTTGTGTATTAAATCACATATTTGGACTTTGAGTGGCCCTGCTCGTGTCTTGAGACAAACACTGTTGCCCTTTGAACACAGCCTGTGGCCAACAGTCAAACTCTATTCTGTTTGAATGAGTTTCTCATGAGATATAGGACTTCTAATTACAGAATAAGAAATGAGATACTTGAGAATGATATCCAATCTTGTTGATCTGTAAAAAATTTGTATTTTTCATGTGTTTCAGGCTGTGTAAATTGGGTTACTTGCCAATATAGTATTTTAGAAACTCTGAATTTTTAAAATACTTTTTCAGAGGGAAAAAACTGTTTACATAAAAATGGAAAAATATCCTTAATGTGAAACTTATAGTGTATAAACAGTTCTTTCCACATAAAATCCTTCTAAAAATGGAATCTGTTGCTTGTTTCAAGGCTGAAAAAGTTTTTTTCTATTGTTGATACACACAACAACATATTTACTACTGTGTTTGACTAAACTTATATATTTGAATTTTTAAGTGAATTCGATTAGAAAAAAGTGTCCTTTTCCCTCCATTTTAATTATTAATGAAATAAATCTTGAAGTAGAAGAGCTAGACTTATGACCAAATGTAAACTAATATCAGCGCAATTCAGTAAAAACAGTTATATTTCAGTGGATTGTGGAAAGTTCCCATAAAAATAGCTTGTTTTAAAATAAACCATAAAATATGACTTTACAAAAGTATTCTAAATCATTTTTATCTGTAGGATTTTACATGGACTTCCAGCCAAAATATAAATGCTAGATATTCTCCTTTCTGATAATATTCTCATTTTGCATCACTCACAGGTATAGAAAGAGGGGACATGAATTTCAGAAAATACACTTTCAGCAAAAAGCAGGAACAATGTAAGTTCAAATCAGATTCTGTAATGGTGCTAGAAAACTTTGAAGCAAAGTGAAGTTGGTTTGTCAATATTCTAAGTGTCAATAGCTCTGTGAATTTATGCCATAATTTAAATGATGGCATTTAAAATAAGAAAATAAGAATATATCATAGAATTCACTATTTCAACAGATACCTTTTAAAACATTAATGAGTGTATCTAATGCTATAAAAATCAGAACAAATAAATATAATTTGTTTTATCTTTCTTCAGGACTCTTTCATATTGTAGGCACTACAGAGTAGTAAAATATAGATTAGGGGAATGACTTCAAATCCAGATAGTCTAACTTCATTTTCCAAATATTTCACAATTTTTCATAGATAATACATTTTTTCCTCCACATTTATTAAAATCTGGCTTTTTAGCCAGGCTCGGTGACTCAGCCTGTAATTCCACACTATGGGAGGCTGAGGTAAGTTGATTGCCTGAGCCCGTGGGTTCAAGACCCACCCGGGCAACTTGGCGAGACCTCATCTCTACAATAAATCAAAAAAATCAGCCGGGCTTGGTAGTGCGCACCTGCAGTTCTAGCTACTTGGAAGGCTGAGGTGGAAGGATCGCCGGAACCCAGCAGGTCGAGGCTGTGGTGACCGGGAGCGGCCACTGCACTCCAGTCTGGGCGACAGAGTGAGGCTCCAACACAAAATAAAAATAAATAATAATAATAATAATAATAATAATAATAATAAAATCTGGCTTTTTAAAACTTTTTCTAATAATCATGTCTCTCTCCACTGGTTTCTGCCTTTGGATACACACATATAGTTGGTTCTCATGCTCAAAACAAAAATATTTTCTTTGATAATAATATACATATTACTTATATAATGAGGTTTTTTTTGAGCAGTTTTAGTTTCACAGAAAAATATTGACAGGAAGTTACAGAGATTTCCATATATCCTTGTCCCCACACATGCATAGCTTTCTTCATCTTCAAATCTCCCAAACAGAACCTATACTGACATATCATAACTCCCCAAAGTGTATAGTTTACATTAGGGTTCGCTTTTGATGTATATTCTCTGTTTGGAAAAACTTAAAATGGGACATATCCACCACTAGAGTGTCATACAGTGTCCTTTCACTAACCTTGAAATCTTTTGTGCTCCATCTACTCATCCTCTCCACTCAGCCCTGCTTACCCCCAACCCCAACTAGCCACTGTTGTTCTTTGTTCCTATAGCTTTGTATTTCACAAAATGTTATATAGTTGGGTACCATATAGTATATAGATTGGCTTCTTTCACTTGGTAATATGTATTTTAAGTTTCTTCCATGTCTTTTCATGACTTGATAGCTCATTTCTTTTTAGCACTGAATAATAATCTATGGTCTGGGTTTAACACAGTTTATGCATTTACCTTCTAAGAACATCTTTGTTGCATCCATGTTATGGGAATTTTGAATAAAACTACTATATGAAGATTTTTGTGCAGACATAGTTTTCAACTCCTTTATGCTCTGGAGCACAAATGGTGGATTCTAGGTTATGAGTATGTTTAGTTTTGTAAGAAAAAAAACAAATTATTTCAAAGTGGCAGCAGCATTTGAAATTCCCACCAACAATGAGTAAAAGATACGATACTGATGTTTCACAACCTTGCCAACATTTAGTGTTGTTTGTGTTCTAGATTTTGGTCATTCTGGCAAGCATGTAGTAGTATCTCATTGTTATTTTACTTTTTATTTTCCCTTATTATGACATATGAGGTGGCAAATATTTTATATGCTTATTTGCCATCTGTATGTATTAATTTATGAGATACTTGTCAAGGCCCATCTTTTTAATCAAGTCTTTTCCTATCATTGAATTTTAAAAATTCTTTGTATATTTTAAATAACAGTCCTCTTTCATATATATTTTTGAAAATATTTTCCTAGCCGTACCTTGTCTTCTCATTTTCTTGACACTGTCCAGGTTATTGATAATAATTTCTTAATGGTTCATGGCTTTGCTTTAGTATCTAAAAAAAATCATAACATATATCCTATTTTATCTAGGGTTTCTCTTATGTACATTTAGGTCTATGATCCATTTCATGTTATGTGATGGATATAATTTCTGTGCCTAGGTTAATTTTTTGCATGTGGACACCCAATATTTACAGCATCAGACCCTGATGTTTTAAAACATATCCTAGTGGGTTGCACCATTTTTAAACCAAAAATATTTCTTTAGCAGACCTTATTAGACAAGTAGATTGGAAAAGTCAGTCATCAAACTATGTTCCTGCTTTTTCATGTTTTCTCTCTCTTTCTAAAGTTCTACTTAAGATGCTTTGCTACTTAGCATCCTTGGCCCTATTATTAATCAATTTCAATTAACAGACTTATAATGGCCAATTTTTATTAAGAATGAGATCCTTGTGTATATTGATCAAGGTTTTCTGAAGTTTAATAGTCCTATCTCTCCTTTATACATAAACTATTTTCTGAAGAAAACATAATCTATGCATCTACTTCTGGATGTATATATCTAGTTAATTTGAAATAAATTATAAATACAAGCATAAATTTATGTGTCAAACATGCAATTTACCAAATCGATACACATTTACCAAATGACACTCAGTGAGATTATTTATACTATGTAAATAAGCAAAACAGGAGAAACATGTCTTGTGATTCTTCTGTGAGAAATCTGACAATATCTAGCAACTAGAAAGATGGCAGGCACTTGAAGGCACTTGGTAACTCTTATTAAAAAAAAACTATCAAAGAATTGATTAATTTGTAATTTATGGTGAGAAAAGCAAATACTGAAATACGAATTGAGTGAAAAAAATACAAAGTACTACCTAAAGCAGTAATATACTATAGAACTGTGATGATGGAAACATTTCAGTGGCTAGTAATCTTCATATTGGATAAGCAAATCAAGAGTTCGAAAGCCAAAATTGATTTAATTTTACTATAACAGTTTGAAGTTGTTTCCTGATGGAAATATTTTACATTCTCTGTTAAGGACCATGTAGTTAATAATAAAAACAGAAAAAAAGTTCATAAAACTACATGACTAAAGATTGAATTTGATTGTACTTCATAATATAAAGTAATCAGGACAAGTAATAAGATCTCTAGACTTGGCAATTAAAATCATTCTTTCTTCTTTATAATTTCAGTACAAATAATATTTCAGAAATTATAGATAGCATCTATGGTTTCCAAACATGTATATACAAATAATAAGCCTTTATAATTCTGAGTATAGTCAAATAGTTATGAAATAGGTTCTTATGATAGATATTCTTGTAAACCCTAGTATCAGCTATTGTTTCTAGTTTATGTCGTATTTTAAAAATGTGCTTTCTGCACATTTTGACTAAAATAACACATTCTGGTTATAAATTGCATGACTTAATATGCCTCATCATTTAAATGACCCTTACCAAATAAATTAACATTCTTTATCTTAATTTACTTTTGCAAAAATTTTCCATGTAAAGTTAACAAAAATGAATCCTTTGACCATTCATGTACTGTGTAGAACAGACTGCTCCATCTACTAGGGAAATTTTAAAGCTTTTGACCTCTGTTCAATAGCCTCCATTCTTAAATTGCAGTGTGTACATCATAGGGAATTTACAAGTGCATCCACTGATATTGCACATAGAAATTTGGGGATTTTTGTAAAAATTGCATGCTCTTTAATTTCTATCTTTATGTTTGTTTCAATACAAGTAAGAAGATCTTAATGCATATTATGCAAGTCACAAATAAGTACATATATATTAGCATACAAAATGTAAAAATACTTAGTTAATGGAATGATGTGAAATTTTGAACTATCGCCCTGTTGCAATAATACAAGCATTCTAGTGACTTTAGCATGGTAAGAAGAAACTTATACTTATTTCTCTTCCAAGCTCACCAAGAAATCTACTGATTTGTCTTCCCAGATAGAGAATAAAATGTTAATATATGAAGGAATATTCCCTTCTCAGTGGCAGCTCTATTTCTTTTTTGTGAAGAATTTAGTTTAATTTTTAACTTTACACAGAAAAGAGTCTCCTGACTTTTTTTTTTTCGTTTAATTTAGGGGATTTTCTTTTCTTTTTAATTTTCTGTATTTTATCTTTCAATGTTTTGCACCAGAAAGATAAAACATTTGATACTGAAATTGTAAGTACTGAAGCCTAAAAGTCAGAGGCCAGACCACAAGACAATAATGTAATTTTAAGGGAGTGTATTCTCTGAAGTGCCACCCAGAGTGTTTACTACACAGTGGACGCATGTAACCTAAGAAACAATTCTATGTATTTCTAAGGAGCTTGCCCTAATTTAATTCTTTACCTATTTTGTTGTCTCTACCTTTCATTTTCTTTATATATCAAAATTTTATTTATCCTCCAAAGACAAGTTCATTTTCAACTTTTCTAAAAAATACCTACTTGAATGACTCCTAAATTATGTCAAGATATTAAATATTTCTGAGTAACCGTATTAAAAAAACCATATTCTTGTTTTCCTAACAAGGCATAATAGTGTGAAAAAAGTTTACTGGAAAAAATAGTACCAGATTTACATTTATTTTTGCCACATATTCTGATTTTTGGCAATTTAATAAGCACGAGTCTTGCATTCTGGTTGTTTACATATTTTTTTAGTTATTATGTATTAGAACTTTTAAATTGCTCCAAATTTTCAAAATAACAATAAAATAACATTATTCACATTCATAATCAATCTTTGCAATATGTCAGCAACATGGATCCAATTACAATGAACCACTGGAAGGTCATAAGCCTGTCATATCTTTGAAATATTGTGCTTTAAATTCACCACTGAAAGAAGATTAATCTGGACTAAGAATTCTGACAACATAACTGCCATCTTCTGAGAAGCTCTGTCAGAAACAGAATAATTTAGTCTGTTGCAATCAAAAGTGAAGTATTTCATCTCCAGATCTGTCTCCCAAATGACCATGAAGAGAAGGAGCATTGTTGATAAAATTACTAGGAACTGAAGCTACAAACAAGAGAAAGTTGATATACTATAAGAAAAAGAGTATTTAGTTTCAGCACTTTAATTAACTCCCAAACTTTAGGATATTATGTAGAAAAACAAATATGACTACATGCAAATATAAGTATGACTCTGACTTCATACCTAAAGACTGGGAATGTTCAAAGCAAATAGATCAGCAACCAGTTTAATTAATCAAGGCTGTATTGTCAATTTTAACACTTTTTGAAAATAAGCATTCTCTTTTTTAGTGAATTTTCAAAATAAAAATATTTTCAATTGAAATAAAATTAGTCTTTGACTTCATACCTAAAGACTGGGAATGTTCAAAGCAAATAGATCAGCAACCAGTTTAATTAATCAAGGCTGTATTGTCAATTTTAACACTTTTTGAAAATAAGCATTCTCTTTTTTAGTGAATTTTCAAAATAAAAATATTTTCAATTGAAATAAAATTAGTCTTTGACTTCATACCTAAAGACTGGGAATGTTCAAAGCAAACAGATCAGCAACCAGTTTAATTAATCAAGGCTGTATTGTCAATTTTAACACTTTTTTTTTTTTTGAGTTGGAGTCTCAATCTGTCTCCCAGACTGGAGTGCAGTGGCCGCTTCCGGCCACCGCAACCTCGCCTGCTGGGCTCCGGCGATCCTTCCGCCTCAGCCTTCCGAGTAGCCGGAATTACAGGCGCGCGCTACCACGCCCGGCTGATTTTTTGATTTATTGTAGAGATGAGGTCTCGCTGCCCAGGCGGGTCTCGAACCCTTGGGCTCAGGCAATCCATTCACCTCAGCCTCCCAAAGGCGCGGGATTACAGGCTGAGCCACCGAGCCCGGCTCAACACTTTTTGAAAATAAGCATTCTCTTTTTTAGTGAATTTTCAAAATAAAAATATTTTGAATTGAAATAAAATTAGGCTTTCACAGTATTATTTTCACAAACCTTGTGCTTTTTATATAATCGCCGATATTTTCATATTTCTTATCAAGTCATTACTCAGTTTTTTTCTGATCACTTTTGTTATTATGTGTTATAGAAATACATTTTTTAAATGTGATAGATACCTAGACATAAGAAATGTAAACAACTTATGAAACAAAAGCATAAATGTCCTTAACTAAGTTAGGAGTAAAGCAAAATTTATATTCACAGTTATTGATATTCAGGCTAAATATCAGAAATATAAAATATTGTTATGCAACTGTGAGTTCAAGCAAAAGAAAAATAAATTCCTAACAGTTTTGTAAAATTTATAATAGGCTTCTGCAAAATGGAATGCATTTGATAAAAGGAAGAGTGGGGACTTGTCAAAGACATAGAACAGACTTATTTATTAAGTGAATATGTGAATAATGCTATAAGAATATAGAAGAAAATATATCTCCATAAGAAAATAATTTTATTTTCTTTTGGTATGTACCCAGTACTGGGACTTCTTCTTCATGTGATAGTTCTAATTTTAATTTTTTTAGTAACTTCCATACTGTTTTTCATAATGGTTGTACTAATTTATGTTTCCACTTATCATGTATATGGTCTCTTTTCTTAAATGTATCTTGTCTATATGTGACAATAGTCATTCTAGCAGGTGTAAGGTTGTATCTCACTGGGTTTTAATTGGTAGTTTTTTGATGATCAGTGAGGTTGAGCATTTTTTCATATATCTTTTGACCTTTTGTTTGTCTTCTCTTAAAAATATATATATTCAGGTTCTTTGCTCATTTCTTATTCAGATTAATTCTATTGAGTAGTTTGAGTTTCTTATACATTTTGAATATTAACTTATCAAATTTATGGTTTACAAATATTTCCTCCCAACAGATGTAGTTATTATTAAGTAGAGGAAATATCTAGATGTCTTTCAAACCATTTTCTAACTGTAGGATACTATGTTGCTATAATCCTTTTTGGGGGGGGGTCTTATTATAAAGCTTGTTTTCCTATTTTTAAAAATTAATTGCATGCTTCTGTCTTTAGTATATTTTTTCTCATTTCTTAAATATCCAGATTGCAATTACTTTTTATTGACATTGAGTATAATTTTATTTCCAATAATTTCAACATTTTAGTGCCTTTTACTGACCTTTAATTAATTTTATATTGTTAAGCTATCCAATAAAAATCACACCAGATGACATAAACAGGCAAGGATGAGTTTATTTAAGACTACTGCAATAGGGGAGAGAGACTGAACTAAATTCCACTGAAACAAAAGAGATTTTAAGTTGTGGTGAGTTACTGAAAAAAAATAGTGGAGGACATTAAGGAGAAAGTTTGTCAGGGTGATTAGGTCATCTGAGTTTCCTAATTTCTGCTTGCTTACATTAGGCTTCAAAACTCCCCTATAGACTGAAAGATAGAGACTTGCTATTAGTTTCTTTCTCTTTCTTTCTTTCTTTCTTTCTTTCTTTCTTTCTTTCTTTCTTTCTTTCTTTCTTTCTTTCCTTCTTTCGTTCTTTCTTTCTTTCTTTCTTTCTTTCATTTCTTTCC
>NW_007252178.1:199155-246251 GCF_000164805.1 Carlito syrichta | reverse complement strand
TCTCTCTCTCTCTCTCTCTCTCTCTCTCTCTCTCTCCCTCCCTCCCTCCCTCTCTCCCTCCTTCCTTCCTTCCTTTTTTTCTCTTCTTTTTTCTGTAGTTATTTTTTTTTTATAACTGGTCTACAAAACACTGGACATGTTTGATGTATGCAATCTGATCAATTTTTACATGTGCATATACCAGTGAAACAATTACTCTTAGTAAGGTAATAAACGTATTTATAATCTTCAAAAAATTCCCCATACCATTTGCTGTGTGTGTTTTTGTTATTGATTTGAACATGTGTGTGTGCTGCAAACACTTATGCTGAGATCTACCCTCTTAATGAAATATTTGCATGTGTGATACACTGTTGTTAATTACAGTTACTAGGTTATACAGTAAATCTCTTGTATTTGCTCATATCACCTGTTTGAAACTTTATACCCATTGAACAACAGCTCTTTTCCCCCTTCCACCAGTCTCTAGGAACCACCAGTCATTCTACTCTCTTATTCTATGAGTTTGACTATTTTAGATATTTTATATTAAAAAATATAGTGTATACAGATAGTGGAATATCATTCAACCTTAGAAAAGAAAACTATTTTTTCATATGTGACAACATGGATGACCCAGAAGACATTGTGCTGAGTGAAAAAGAAACATATAGCACTATCTTCCTTGAGAGAGATTTCTGGGTTGAAAATTGGCCAGAAGCTAGAAGACTTACATCTCAAACGAGCAAAGAAATTGTTTGCTATTGCAAATTTTCTTTAAGTTGATGTTTTGGGGAAGTCATAGGCTTTCACTTAGGAAGAAACCTGTTTCAAGTTTAGTCAAGACAAGGGAAACAACGTTAACATCTCCTTGGCCCATTCTCTGTAACCAAGGCAAAGAAAGGTTCTGACTATTTTTCTCCCTCTTGCTCCTGCTTTCTCTCTCTCTCTCTCTCTCTCTCTCTCTCTCTCTCTCTCTCCACTTCTCTCTCTCTCCTTTCTTCTGTCCTCCCCTCCCTCCTTCCCCCTCTCTCTTTCTCTGTAACAGAGAAAAATATCATGAAGATATTATACTACAGTTTTATAGAAAAATCCATTTAAAATATAAAACAGAAAAATGAATAAAATACAACATTGGTTAAGTAGTTCCAGGCTAATGGATATCTCCACCTAAGTTATTTGATCATCAATTTTCAAGCTTGAGTCCATTATTATTAAATTGCAGAGTAAATTGTTGTAAACTTTTCTAAGTATTTTTTAAATTTATACCTACTGTTAAGAATCTATTATTCACATTTATAAAAAGAAAATAAAAGGAAAAATTGATTTAATTTTGTTACACATATGTAAATTTGAATTTGTGCTCTATACAGACAATTTATAAGTAAAAAGTGCTCTGACTTACATACCCTTTTTCAGGAGTATGCAGCCATGGACAATGTCCTTCATTCTGCACCCCAGTTAATTAAGTCAATGGGAATAGACAGTGGGAATTCCATAAGAGTAGACAGTGGGAATTCCATAAGAAATGCTTGAACTCACAAATGAATGAATGATAATCTGGGTGTTTACTTTGATATTAGTTGAAGGAAGATTATCGTTAATTCACATAGTATTAATTAAAAACCCTGTTATTCTTTTGCAAAAAGTAGATCTCTTGATTCAACAACATAAAGGGTTAGAAAATCCTATTCAGTGCTAGTTTAACAAGCTCACTTGTACAACAATGAGCTTAGTCTTTAATAGTGTGGGAGTTAGTTTTATGGGGAAAAATAAGTGATCATTAGGTTAGAATAGTGTCTTATTTCTAAATTATAGCTCTTTTCTCTATTATTATGTTAGATATTATTTAAATTTCTCCTCAGTTTAATAGGTGGCCCTTTGCATGAGAAAAATCCTTTGATAGCCTCTGAAAAAGCTATTGGATTTCTTTTGGTAACAATTTTGAAAGAACTTTTTAAAAAGTATGCAAAAATACACCCACTCTTTTGTAACAAACTTTGATGAAGATATTATGATTCAAATAATATGACTGTGTACAGCATACATATTTATTACATATGCAACATCTAACAAGTCATCAAACATAGCAGTCCCTGAGCAGTACCTTACTATATGTTATCATATTCTATTCTAACAACAAACAATATCTGCATTTTAATAACAGAGAAATGAAGTTCAAAACTGCAACTTTACTGTATCCAGGTTACAAAACTATCATATGTTGGAGATAATCTTTGAAACCAACTCAGTCTACATCAAGGCTGAGCCATTTCTTAAACTGTTTGAAATTTTGATCTTGTGCATTAAATTAATGTGAGAAAATAGTGCAGGTACTCAGATTTCCTTTTCTTTTCCTCCATAGAGAAATAAGTGGTTGTGGAAATCTGTATGTTTTCCAAGTATTTGGGGGGAAAGAGGAATTATATGTAATCTCTCTGATCCCTAAAGTTCATAATATGTTCAGAAAAATAAGACAGATATATATACAACTTATAGATATCTACAAAATAAAATAGCTAATGTTTCATAGACTCAAATAATAAATAGAATCAACAAGTTTGGGAAAGAGATAAAACATGAAAAATAGAAACAAATGAACTCAACTATACTTCAAATGAATATCATAATTGCACATTAAAGAGAGAGGAGGAAGTAGAGAACAAAACTGAACTAATTTTTAAAATAATTTTGGAAAACATATATTATGTATAGTCTATGACACTAAAAGAACTATAAGCAACCGTGTTGTTCTAATAGGTAGTTTTAATTTTTATCATAAGGTTATGGATTAGCAATTCCACAACAAAATTTTGCGTATAATGAGAGCTGAATTTGCCATTATCAGATAAAGCAGATAAAAATAGGAAAATGAAGGCTAAAATAAACTCTTTGGATGAGAATTAGAGTTGTCAATGTGAGCTCAGGCAGAGAGAGAGGGAGAAAGAGACAACAAAATACAGACTGGGGTGTGTGTGTGTGTGTGTGATGCATTTACCTCTGCCCCTTGAGAAGACCTGTGAGTAGTGACATCCCAACACCAATGAGTATACTTAAGAATTGAATCTTAGTTTTTGAACTCATTACTTATTATAACAAATCAGACTCCCTGGAGAGATAAATAATTCCAGATTAATACACAAAAAAAATAAAATCAGAGTAAGATACACAATGATGTAATTAAGCAATGCAATGCATAAAATAACAAAAAAGAGAAACTTCTTTATTATACCAGAATTACAACTAATAATAATGTAAAAAATTATCTAAACAAAATCAATTGACAATCATTATAGTTATAAATTTAATAAGGTAAATTTCACCAATGGATGGTAAAAACTGTCATAAAATAAGAAAAAGTCTCAAAGAATCTCAGAAGAATATATTTTTAGTTATAATGGGGATAATCTCAAGTTTACAGTGGAGAAACCTAGTGGACAGCACACTAAACAAGTAGCAACTTTAACATAACTAAGAATAGCACACCTTGATGCCTTGTGCCTGCAGATATGATACATTGAGAAGGATACAATACCACTTCTCTGGCATTCTAGCCAAATTTGAATATCCTATATTTAAGTGCTAGAAATTATTAGACAAATTCACATTCAACAAAAACGTGGCCAATACTTTTCAAATATGTCAGAATCATAAAATTAAAAGACTGAGAAATTAAAAATAAAGAAGATTAAAACAATATAATAACTACATTTATTTGTGGACAGAAAAAGAGGATTAGCAGGACAACTGATAAACTCTTAAGTCTGTAGATTAGAAAATAATATTTTTATCAATGTAACTTTTCTGGTTTTCATATTTGCACAGAGGTCTTACAATGAATTAAATTGTAAAAAAATATAGTAGAAAAGTCGGCTGGGCTCGGTGGCTCAGTCTGTAATCCCGGCACTTTGGGAGGCAGAGGCGAGTGGTTTGTCTGATCCTGTGGGTTGGAGAACAGCCTGATCAATTTAGCGGAATTTCGTACTTGGAAGGTTGAGTCAGAAGGATCGTGGGAGTCCAGCCGGTCAAAGCTGGGGGTGACTGTGAGCATGCCACTGCACTCCAGTCTGGGTGGCAGAGTGAGACTCCAACTCAAAAAAATAAATATAAAATATATGTATAGTAGAAAAGTAGCCAAAATTGTTACAACTGATTTTACAATATGGTCTCTGAAATTCTGTCAAAATAAAAACTTTAAAAAGCTAATACTTAATATATGCTGAGTCACATTTTATCATCTTTATCTTCAGAAGGAAGAAATAAATACATGGGAGCCATTATAAGAAGCTTTCACAAAGCAGGTAGTGCTTATGGGTGACATAAATAAAGAAACTAGAGAATTAAAAAATATGCAAATAAGGAATCATACAAGTGGAGGTAGAAATACATACAGAATATCTGTTTTGGTGAAAAGTTAATGAGGATACAAATGTTAGCCAAATGATAAATTATATTGACAAACATAAATAAAGACAGCAACAACTAATTGATCACCTAAAACATTTTAAAATCAATTTTATAGACTGCTTATACTTGTGATCAAAATTAAACGTGTCTATTTTATTGTACGATATATTTTAATAAATAGTTAATATTTTACAAACTCAAAAACCACTAAAAATACAAGGAAAGAAATGGAAATTCAACATGAATCAAGTGAATCTATCACAAATGAACAATATAGCTGCACTGAAGAAAACAAGTAGAGAAAATAATTAATCTAAGTAACTTTTGACCTCGTTTTAATTTTGAGTTATTTTATTAAAAATACATACAATCCAGAGTCATCACTAAGGCAGACCTAGTTAGACATGATATTAGGTATGGCAGTCACCTTAGCAGTGGATGTCATGAAGTTGAACATAAGCCTGATTTGGAAGTACAGAATCTATGCCCTTCCTTTGCCATACAGAGAATGATTTTGGAAAGCTTTTTGTTAGATTTGAATGTATTTTCTCTCTTCACTAAAATGAGAGCAGTGGATTAAAGTAATAATAACATGGAATTTGGAAATAAAGCCAACTTTATATACACTTTTCATGCTTCTTACAAGTTGCTGCAATCTTAGACTTTTATTTTCTTTTCCGGAATCTGAGTGACTGTTAGTGAGAATGATTATTATAAAACACAAGTAGGCCAGGCACAGTGGCTCAAGTCTGTAATCCCAGCACTTGGAAAGACTGAAGTGGGAGGATTGTTTGATCTCAGGAGTTCAAGACCAGCCTAGGCAACATAACAAGACCTTGTCTCCGCAAATGACAATAATAATTATTATTATTCAAGTCTGTAATCCCAGAACTTGGAAAGACTGAAGTGGGAGGATTGTTTGATCTCAGGAGCTCAAGACCAGCCTAGGCAACATAACAAGACCTTGTCTCCGCAAATGACAATAATAATTATTATTATTCAAGTCTGTAATCCCAGAACTTGGAAAGACTGAAGTGGGAGGATTGTTTGATCTCAGGAGCTCAAGACCAGCCTAGGCAACATAACAAGACCTTGTCTCCGCAAATAACAATAATAATTATTATTATTCAGGTGTAGTGCCATGTGACTAATCCCAGCTACTTGAGAGGTTGAGGCAGAAGGATCACCTGAACCCAAGTGGTCAAGGCTGCACTAAGTTGTGGCCGTGATACTGCCACTGCATTCCAGACTGGGTGACAGAGTGAAATTCTAACTCAAGAAAAGGGAAGAAAAAAGAAACACAAGCAAGAAGATGTTTATCTTAGATTCAAATAGGTTAAGTGTGAGATTATAATATATAAAGTTATATGCAAACACACATTTACAAAACTGGTTGTTTCTCAAAAATAAGCTTCTTGATTGCAGAAAAAATCACGTGCGTGTGTGAGTGTGTGTGTAATATAAATGTGTAGTAATTCCAATACTGATCACAGCGCCTAGAATGTAATATTCAGTCAAGTGTCACTGAATTGCCAGGACATATTAAAGCATGAGCTGATGTATTTCAAAATATAGAAATAATGTAATATTTCATGGAATACACATGCTTTTTGGTTTTGGTGAGTGGTTGTGATTTGAAAGTAATTACTAATATTTTATAGGCTTTTTGTTATTCAAAAATTTGTAGGTCTTGCTCACAGCAACAAAGAACTACTCAAATCAGTAACTATTGATATATTATAATTTTACAATAAGATGGCTTTATTTAACCATTCTATTATGCTCTATTTAATTTATTGCTTTTTATACTATTACCCTGTTTTTCAATTGTTAAATTCACTTATCTTCAAATAGAGAAAAAAGGAAATTTTTAAATAGTGGGTTAAGTGAATATTCTTGTAACTTATATTTAGTTGTACAGTATCCAAATATTAAGCTTCAATATAGATATTTCCTTTTTGACAAATCACAAGGGAAACAGAGTATGTGACACAGGTAAGCTACATGTTTCTTTGATTTAAAAAAATATTTGCCAACTGTATATCCTACAAAGGTCTAACATCTAGGATCTACAAGGAACTCAAAAGCGCCGAAAGGAAGAAAACAAACAACCCCTTTAAAAAGTGGGCAAAATGGATTGCCTGAGTCCGCGGGTTCGAGACCCACCTGGGCAGCGAGACCTCATCTCTACAATAAATCAAAAAATCAGTCGGGCGTGGTAGCGCATGCCTGTAATTCTGGCTACTTGGAAGGCTGAGGCGGAAGGATCGCTAGAACCCAGCAGGCCTAGGCTGCGGTGGCCGGGAGCGGCCACTGCACTCCAGTCTGGGCAACAGAGTGAGACACCAACTCAAAAAAAAAAAAAAGTGGGCAAAAGACACGAATAGACACTTCTCTAAAGAAGAAATACGGGCAGCCAACAGACACATGAAAAAGTGCTCAGCCTCACTCATCATCAAAGAAATGCAAATCAAAACTGCACTGAGATACCACCTAACCCTAGTAAAAATGGCCATCATTAATAAAACAAACAACAAGAGATGCCAGTGAAGATGTAGAGAAAGGAAACGCTTCTACGATGCTGATGGGAATGCAGACTAGTACAACCTCCTTGGAAGACAGTGTGGCAATTTCTGAAAGTATAAGAAATTGACCTTCCATATGACCCAGCAATTCTCCTATTGGGAATATACACGGAGGCACTCAAATATTTCTACAAAAAAGATACCTGTGCACGTATGTTTATTGCAGCTCTATTCACAATAGCAAAAACATGGAACCAACCTTGTTGTCCATTGAAGCTGGACTGGATTTTAAAGAATGGAATATTATGCAGCCATAAAGAAGGACAAATACATGGACTTTGCAGTAACTTGAATGGAGTTGATCATACTCAGTGATTTATCACAGAAACAAAGAACTGAGTTTCATATGTTCTCATTCATAAGGTGACCTTGAACAATTATAATGCTATAAGAAAGCGATTAGCAGTAGTGGAAAACTCTCGACTGGGGCTGGGGGTGGAACTGGCAGTTGAGGGAAACTGCTAGGGGAGGGAGGGGCATACCTCATCAACAAGGGTACCTGCATGATCGGTGTTTATATACCTAACCTCTAATTGTACCCCATATCTTTATAAAAAATAAATTAATTAAAAAAGAAAAAAGAAAAGGAAAATATTTATTTGAATGATTCACTTTTACTTATAAAATAATTATACAAACTTTTGATATAATATAAGCTAGACTATTTTCTGGGCTGACTTATACTGAGAAAAAATGCATATCAATTATTCAGCAATATTTTTTCAACACTGTTCACATTATACAACATGATGTACAAATTTAATTTCTGCATCAAATAATAACTAGGCTCTATATACTTTAGTAACAGATATTATTTAGATGTAGCTCCAACAAGTAAAAGTTTCCAACTTCTTTTTTGAATAATCAAATATTACTAATAAATTATTTTCCTGAAATAGAAACAATTCAATTATTTAATATGATTGAGAATATTTACTATTTCTTCATTCTTAATAGCCCACAATCTAGGAACATCTGTGAAAAGAATATAATAGCAGATGTTGAGTATCAATAATACATGGATTCACCATGTTATTAAATATGTCAAAATAAACATTATTTGTTCTGAACAGTTTTTTGTGTGTTATTTGGAATGAACAGCAAGTGAATTGCTATTAAAGGATAGAATGCAAGAATACTGACAATATATACAAACTCATATATAAAAACTTTGAATGTTCTGGATATGTGGATATACTATTTATTTATTTATTTGTTTATTTATGTATTTATCTATTTGAAAGCAGGATTTATTGAGAGGACAGAAAAGCTCCCGCAGTGGGTGGGGACCCGAAGGGATTGCCCCTAATCTGACTACTTTAAATGATACAAAGTTAATGCCTCCATATTCACAATGTGAGGAAAATAATTTTAAGACTTCAAATAAGTTTCTTGATTATCATTGAAGCATTCACACTATTCTTGAAGGTCTGCACATTCTGAAGTTCTTGAGTTGAATTCATTAGAAGCATACATTTATAATGGTTGTTGATTGAAAAAATAAATCTAATACCAAAATGTCTTGTATTCAGAAAAACATAAGTAATATGAATCTTAGTGCTTAATACATAAAGAAGTAATGCATTCTTACAGAAAATGACTAACTTTGCTTTCTATGTTAAAGTAAAATATCCACTATACATACTACACATTATTTAACAAATTGATACTTCAAAACTAAAAATGATAAGAAAAAAGTATAAACAAATTTTATTTGTAAAAGTTTATTTAATGATTATGAATAAAATATTAATTGTGTGATAATAATACACATAGTAATGTATGCACCATAACTATATTATTGGAGGTATAAGGAGTTAGGTGTTAGAAAAACAATTCTCTAAATTGCAGAGGCTTATCAAAAGCAGATAAATCCAAAAATTCTAAAGATAAATACATTTCAAACAAGTGAGTATGAAAATATCAACTTCAGTGACAAGGATACCTGCATAATGAACATTTGTATACCTAACCCTGAATTGTATCCCACATATTTAAAATAAATTTTAAAATAATAAATAAATAAATAAATACATGAAAAGAAGAAAATATCAACCACAAAGTATAAGGCTTACCATTAGAATAAAGATATATAGTAAAATCTTAATCAGAACATCGATGAAAATTCCACTAAATTTTCACAACTCATGGAAAACTCTACCTTCTTAATTCTTAATGAAGCAAATACATTTTCTTATATTTTACAACATTACAAAATTTTACGGAGTTATGATATATACTAAAGACTGATGAAGACAGTGCTGTTATATTTAATGACATTTTCATTTTTTGTTGCCATTTTCAAAATTGTATTAAAAGGAAACTATGCTCATGTTTATATATACACAGAAAGTAAGCACCCTAATTTAAGCAATGTTGATTAACTATCCATAAAATGTAAAGCAGAATATGATATAGAATACACTTTTATTCACTCTATTAAAACAAATCTTTCACAGGTATGTGGCTATCAAGCTTCAGCAGTAAAAAAATTAACATGAAAAGTAGCATTCAGAAAGAAGTGAGTTTATTTTGACAAAAATCTTGATTTCAGCAGAGATTATCTACTATAGATATAGTAGAAAAATGAATCTCACTAATGCTAGTACAAACTACTAATTAGGAGCCAGTTTGTAGAATTGTTCTGGAAGAAGAAAAATATAAATCACAAATTAATTTTATTAGGCATCATAAGAAAATACAATAAGAAAAATAAGAGTGTTATCTTTCATTTCAATGGGCAACGAATTGTAAACTGAATATATTCACTAACACAAAAGAGAAAATTATCTGTAATGATTGTCTATTCTTTTTCTACTTTTAAAACTTGAGTTACAACCATGTCTGATGATCCTATGAAATTTTTCTTATAAAATACTTTCTATGGCATTGTTAAAATACTTCATATGTTAGTACTAAACTTCTAGGGAAAAAATTTCAGCCACAGACGAATCTTTTTTTTTTATTTTTAGTCACAGAAATCTTTGTTATTATTATTAATTATTTTAAAGATGTGGAGTACAATTCAGGACTCATCTTGAAAAACTAAGAGTCAGACTTGTAAACAACAGTCATGACATAAATCAAATATGTGCTTTTATCTTGTCTTGTTTCATTTACTTTTTATTTGTGAGTTTTTGTTCAATAATGGAAAATTTTGGCTTGTAAGAAGTTTAGAATATTTGCAAGGAATATTGTCTCACAATATTTTTTACTATGATAGTAGCAACAAATGTATTCAAAACCAGCAAGACATTTTCTTCCACGAAAAATTAATTTTCCATTTCATTGCCAAAGGAGAGGAAAAAGTAATTTGGCATATATCCCCTAAACTATATGTGATTAATTTATACTTAAGTGTCCTTTGTTGCCACAACATAGATGGTTGTCACAGTGCAATGGTGGCATCTATTGGCATATGATATATATGACATTAAAATGCCTGAATTTTCTCCAATTTTTCTTTTCCTAGAACACATCAGGTTTAGAGTCTGAGAAAGCATGGCTAAAAGCACACTTTCAATTTGATATGAACAAGTTCAAAGCCAACACTACAAGCAATCTGTAAGGTGGCATTAGTCAAGAAGATTTTTTTGACAACAGGATATAAAAAAGTGAGAAGAAAGACAAAGTAAATATTCATTTCACAATAATTATTATTTTTGTATGTGTCTTAAGATTATCAGAGATGGTATACTAAAGTTTAAAAATAATAAAAATCATAGATAGGTAAGCAGATAGGTGGTTATATAGACAGAAAGATAGAAGATATAAATATATGCTATATAGACATACACTAAGCAGTAAGCTATTCCCTGAAAAGTAAAGAGAAGATTATGAGTCTAGAAACTTTATGATCTAGTGATAAAGGCATGCATTAAATAAAATAAATATTGAAATTATGGTTAGAATAGCAGTGAACTAAAAATAATTTTATGAAAAGAAAATAATTCGGGAATATAGTGCTGGAATAGTGTAGACTTACTAGTGGCTATGGCATTTCTTTATGGAAACAATATTCTAAATTAAAACAACTTCTTTTCTATTTCCTTTTTTTGTTGTTGTTCTTGGAATTGCTAATCAATTATTTTTTAAATGTTTTACCTAAAAATTTAATCCAACAAATCACTGAAAGTCCCAGTTAATACACTAAATTACAGCAGATCTGCTTTACTGTGGTTATTCTGTTATCCTTTCTCTAACAAACAGAAAGTTTTGGACAGAGGAACAGTTTTACTTACGTAAAAATACACAAACAATGCTTTTAGGTTAGAGAGGTTGGAATGTGGAGACTGAATCATTCTGCTTGGTTACCAGTCTACCAATATTTAAGTTACATATATATTGCTGAACTCTCCTTCAATCTGAGTAATGCTACTTACTTCAAGACAGAGCACAATGGGAAAGTTTCATGCTTTTATATGAGAGATGAAAAAGATCTCTCTTCTATAATTGTTTAAATCTACTATGAAGGTAAGAAGGCATAAAATTTTGAATGACTATTAAATAACTCAAAAGAATTAAAAATGTTCTTCAAGATTGTGACAGCTCCTTCATAACCCAAAGTAAACACAAACAATTGTGAATCTGTCAGATTTAATTTACCAAGTATTTCAAGACCAGGAGATCCTACTGGGCCACTGTACCTTTTTTGAAACGATATTGCATTCCCTTTGAAGCTAAGAAATATCTGATATATTTTAGGTGAGAAGTCTTATCATGAGGATTTTGAGACATATGAAATATGTTCAGCAAGAAAGTTAATCATAAAGATGAATGAGAGTCTTACAAAGAGAATGAGGAGAGATATCATGAGCCAACCCTCAAGAAGAGTCCTGGAAAACTTCACCTTTTCATTTTCTGATTCTACTTTCATGTTCTTCATATAAACAGGACATTTAGCATTTAAAAAATTGTTTATTAGTAAGCTAATTGAAATTGATAGTTTATATTCCAAACACTATAAACCATGCATTTGTATATGTATAGCAATGAAAAGAAAATGATCTGCTTTTTGTATATGAAGATGGGTGATTTTAAAATTATGAGCATGAGCACATCATCAGCGTTTTAACATTAGGAATGAAATTAATTATGTCTTATCATTATGTATAGATAGAGAAGTGATTCATATAACATGTTTATATACCCATGATGCTGTATCAGTTTTCTCTGTACCACATCTATATATAAAACTTAGAAAAATCAGCTTAGACATTGGGTAGGTCTATAAAGCAATGATATTGTTTCATTCTGTATAATTTTTGATCCTGGGCCTTGGATATATAGTCTACAAAGCGGGAGGTCCCCAAAGCAGAATTTATTAACCAAAAATTGTGATTTATTCTTAAATGTCTAAACTCCAGTCACCTTCAAAATACTCTCTGTTTGGTGCAATAAACCTATTGAGACACTTCTTCCACTGCTCAAAATAGTTTTTAGACTCATCAATTTTCATGCCTTTCAGTATTTCTGCTATTTTTTGTTTCACTTCTTCACTGGCAGAATGTTTCCCTTTAAGGAATTTTTTTTTTAATCTGAGAAGACAAAACAAAACAAAAATCGTTCACACAGTGTCATGCTGCTTTTGGTCAAAAAGTGCTGAGCACTCAGCATACTGTAAGCAGGTATATTGTCATGGTGGAAGAACTAGTCACTTGTTTGCCACAGCTTGGGACATTTCTTCCCCAAATCATGATACAGCCTTCTCAAAACTTCCAGATAAAACCTTTGACTGACTGTGTGATCCAGAGGAACAAATTCTGAGATTACTATAAGGGTCACACCCTTCAAAAAGATAATTCGGTTTTCTAGGGATTCCCTTTTATAATATAACATTTATGATGGCTAGGTACAGTAGCTCATACACGTAATTCCAGCACTTCTAAAGGTTGTGGGGAGAGGATTACTTGAACTCAGACCAGCTTGGACAACATAGCAAGACTTTGTTTCTACAAAAAAAAAAAATAGCCAGTTGTGGTGGTGTGCACCTGTTGTCCCAACTACTCAGGAGGCTGAAGAGGATGGATTGCCTGAGCCTAGAAGGTCAAGACTGTGGTGAACAGTGATTGTGCCAATGCACTCTAGCCTAGACAATGGAGTGAAACTCTGATTGGAAAACATATATAATATATAATATCTATAATGGATACTATATAGCATACAATATTCAATAAATGATATTTAATGTAAATTTAAAATGTTTGTACACTCTTAAAACAAGGATCAATCTGTTTATATATTACTCATGTTTTCAGTCACAAGAAGAGAGCTAACAAATATACATATTTTATATACTAAAGTGAATAGATACCACCCACAAAACACTGTCATGTTGCCTATCTTAGAGTAGGCAGTAGTAAATATAAAAGACAAATGCATTGCTCTTATGAAGCCTACACAGTACTAGGGGAATTATATATTATAATGATGATGATAATATTCATAATAACAATGATGAGAAGGAAGAAAAGGAAAATGACAGACAAATAAAATGAAAAGAAGAAAAGCAAGTTAACAAGAACCAGGATGAGACTAACAAAAAGAGAAATACAAGATTATGTTAAGTTTTATGGAAGCAAATAAAGCACAAGGAAGAGGAGTAGGTAGAATAGCTTGTAGGAGATGCACAATGTAAAATAGGTGATTTATGCAGGTCTCACTGATATGATGACATTCAAGCCAAATCTGTATTAATGGTGGAGTTAATCAATGGCGAGTCAATTTGTTTCAATGCTGAAGGAATATTAATAGCACAATTTATAAAGAATGATCTGGATTTGAGACAGAAATTTGGAAGTCCTTGAAAATATTTATTTTATTTATACACAAATAACTGGAAAAAAATCATAGAGAGAACAAATATTTACAGAGAAAATAAGAGGTTCACCCAGACACACGTCAGCATTTCTGAGATTGAGGACAATAGAAAGAACTTGAATGAGTAACTTTATAAAGAAAGAAAGTCCTTATTGGCGAAAACAAAAAAGAATTGTGTTTTCTTCCTCAAGTAGGAAAAGGAAATGATAAATTGATTCTCATTGTTGCTGATGAACCAACTATGAGGAAGGTCAAATGATTGCTGCTAAGTTTATTAATGTATACACATCACTGGTGACCTAAGAGGAGTGGTTTGGTGAGTTCTGGAAGCAAAAACTAGACTGAACAGATTCAAGAGGAAATGGGAAGGTGGTGAATAGAAAACAGAGCTATAAGAGTATAGACAACTTTTTGGAGAATCATTGCTCTAAAGTAGAGTAAAGCATAATTATGAAAACATCTGTGTTTATTTATAGATAGATGTATAAGGTGTACAGACTTAGTAACAACCCATGTCTATTTTCAGAGTATCTAAAGTACAGTATAAGAAGTACACTATAGTAAGGGATAGTTCGGCTTGTTCAGATCATGAGGTAGATCTCATTGTAGCAGCTATTGCTAGGTGAGTAGTCAATGCACAATAAGCACTCTCCTAAGTGTGTTACATACATTGTCATAAGCAATCCTCACAAAAAAATAGAAATTATCTCACTTGTATAAGAACAAATCAAGTCATAGATACTTAGGGGGTTTGCTAAAGTTACATAGTTATGTAGTTAGACAGCAAAAGCACAAACAGTACTTCATGATGTATGCACTTCCACTATGCAACCTGTTTCTTCTTTGGGGGTGAAGGGATAATATTCAGTGATTGTTCTGCGCATATTACACAGGACTTACAATAGCTTAAAAAGTGTCTGTAAAGAGGATGTGGGAGGTTTTGAAGCTTATGAGTGTGGCTGTGGCAGTGATACCCAAGAAGAAAATGCACATGTGAAGGAAATATTGACAGATGGGCAGAATGCAGACTATTACAAGAGTGCATGGGGGAAACATGATGTAAGATCATATTCTTTGTGTTATTGCAATCATAGAGAAGGGGGAATGAATTCTTGAAAATGAATAATCTACTCTGAGACACGATGCTATGAAGAGAGAAAAAACTCTAAAATTCAATTTCAAATTATAAAACTGAGTGCTTTAGGGAACATGTTATCAAGAACAAAAACAGTTGATTTGTATAAAAAATAATTGAATTGATTTTGAACACATCTTATAATAAGAACCAATAGATATTTGATATAAAGGAGTGAACACAGGGGAGAAATCTATTAGGAAATTCAACTATGGAAGTCATCGGCATAGCATCGATCTCCATTAGTTTATCCATTCAAGAATATTTGATCACCTATACTTCTCTGAGCACTTAGCTAGGTGTTGCAAACATAAGAAAATAAAAAAAGTCATCTACTGTCAACAATTTTACTGATAAATAAGCAGCATAGGTAAATAAACAAGTAATTAAAATACATTGTGGTAATTGCTGAATAGTTAAAATAAATATTATATTAACATATGTAAGCACCTATAGCCTACATTTTGAGATGGACATTGGAGGAAGCTTTCATAGCAAATCAAATGTTCATAAGAGAAAAGAAAACATATGCAGAAAAATATCCAGATCTTTAGAAAACATATGAAAATAAGGATAAAAGGGTCATGGAAGGAAAAATTTCTTAGTAGAAGATGAACCAGTCTATAGACTTTGTTACAAAGCAATGTGAAATTGTGACTATAAAAGGAAACATTTAACAAATACCATCTAAAGCTTTTAGATATAAAATTAGAAAAGTACATATGACTTGCTACTCAGTAGCTTCCTCTCAGATAAGTTCTCTGAACACGCTAAATTAAAGAGTAAGTGTCTGGTTAGAAAGTTGAGGCAGAAAATAAGGGCTAAAGCTTTCAAAAAGAAGAAAGATAAGTACAATAGTGAGGGGAAAATGTAAAAGCATTGCCTGAAGGCAAAGAAATCATTCATATAGATCAGAATCCAAGAACAGACCAACATAAAGTTAGGCCTTAGACCCGGAACACTGCCCTAAAATTAACACAAAGAGAGATTCATGAGCAGCAAGCATCAAACATTTAATGGAATTTCAAATGTGTGTGATCTCTTTCTTCTGATGGTTCTTGAATTAAATAATTCTCCGTTAGTTTGGACAAGATTGTTGACCCCTTTCTGATGGACAGGAGTTACCTAGATAAGAGATCTGTGGTACAAATAATGTTACCTTCTCCCTTTTTCACATTCACATATCTTCTCAGAAACCAACAGATGCTGACTTATACTATCAATATTCTGCTCATAATCATAGATCCTATATCTAGAACAATATACTCTCAAGTAGACAGCGTGAAAAGATTGGTCAAGTCATGTGAGATCTCAATCCTTTCAAGTGTCATTTTGTTTATGCATGGAAGGCTCTAAGGTAGCCTCACTGCACACAGCCTTATTTTATGCTGGACAGGTCTCTTCAGTATCCCTGAAAAGGATACTATACTATACAATGGAACCTTATTCAAAAGTGAATAGTTAAGGAAGCAGGAAAGTAATTAAAATCACCCTTGGAAACATTTGAGAGAGGCGTCATGCCAATGACTGCTCAGAAGCAATTAATATAATAACACGTTTCCTATATTTATTTATATTATTTATATTTGACAAGTAGTAATGATATGTGTTTATGTGGTACAGTGTAATGTTTTGTATATGTACATATTATGGACTAATACAATCTAGCTAATTAATATATCTTACCTGGCATACTTATTTTGTGTTGTTACAACATTTAAATCTACTGCTAGTAATTTTAACATATTAACTATAGTCTCCTATTCTATGAGTCTGACTTATCTTTATTTGTTTGTTTGTTTTTAGATTCTATATGTAAGTGAACTTATGCAGTATTTGACCTTCTGTGCTTGACTTATTTTACTTAGTACGGTGACCTGTAGGCTTATTCGTTTTGTTACAAATGGCAGGATTTCTTTCTCCTTTAAAGGGGAATGGTGGCTCAGAGTGTGTGTGTGTGTGTGTGTGTGTGTGTGTGTGTGTGTGTGTGTATGTGTTAATGCTTATATTTTTTTATCGATCTATTTATTTATCCATCTATCTGTTGATAGACACTTAGGTTGACTCCATATCTTGACTATTGTGAATAACCCTTCAACTACCATAGGTGTACAAAATTGTAAACAAATTTTGCTTATTTGGTTAAGGTTCAAATTGCAAAAATGAGCTATTCTGAACCTTGACTCCTCCCTTTTTCTCCTCGAACACATTCTGGTTGGCAGAAAACCCTCTCATCTAAATCTGGTCATCTTTGACCACCTCCCTCACTTTATCTTCAGATTAAACTGGCAAAGTCTCTTATACTGGTTTTCTCCAATTGTCTTCTTTTTTTTTTCCTTGTGCCTCTTCTTTTCCTTTCTAATGTCAACACAATAGGTAGAGTAATACTGTTAAGTAGAAAATGCTTTGTCAGTTTTCTCCCTTCGAATCTTCCCATTGGTTTCTCATATCCATCAGAATACAAGTGTAAGTCCTTATAATACTGAGTAAGCTTATACATGATCATAATCCCCCCCTCCCTGATCTTTCTAACACACTTCAAGCATGATCCCACCTCAGAAACTGTACTTGTTGTTCCCTATCGCAGGTGTGCTCTTCAACCAAACTTCCTCGTGAGTAAAATCCCTCACCTCCTTTAGTTGTTGCTCACATTTCACATTTCACCTTCCCAGTTCTGTGACCAACACACACACACACACACACACACACACACACACACACACACACCCTTTAGCTTTCATGGCTTTATTGATTCTTTCATATGCACAAGTGACATTACGTATATCACTTATTTATCCCTTTTTTCCTTTCCCATGAAATATAAGCTTCACAAAAATGAGGATTTTTGTCTTTGGTTATCACTGATATATCCTCAGGTCCAGAGGAGTGTTAAGCTGATAATGGTTATTCCATATATATTTATTGAATTAATGTAATATGAAAAGTATTTATCTTTAAGCTCCAGAATTGGGCTCAGCACAATAACATGTTTATAAGTAACATAAATTGAACTGTTGTTCAAAATTGCCTGTACCACTTACATTTTCTTCTTGTCAGTTCCTGTTGTGATTTTTTTTTTCCTCTCCTATCCTACTAACTACAGTTTCAATTGCTAAAGCCGATCTTATTATGATGCAGGATTAGGAAGAAAAATCACATATAGGAAAATAAAAGATGGTGGGTTAATTTTAAAAATAACTTGTTCTATTGAATATTTTCTGTAGATCAGTTTTCATTTTATCTTCACATCAAAATGTTAAGGCAATGTTAAGGGGCAGAGAATACTGTGTAGTAATATCACAAAAATGATTAATATTCAAGAATATACACGAATGAATACATTCAAAGTATATTCCATTTAATATGTTTATAAAACAATTTGTATAAAAATTACAATTATATTTAATATTTGTTTGCTTTATTACTACATTTTAATAATATATTTCACATTATTAAATTACATGTAAAATTTAATTAATATATTTCTGTATATTAATAATACCTTCCTTTAGAAGATGTAGCTTAACATTTTATATTAATAAT
Source organism: Carlito syrichta (assembly GCF_000164805.1). NCBI lineage: Eukaryota > Metazoa > Chordata > Mammalia > Primates > Tarsiidae > Carlito > Carlito syrichta. The sequence continues at coordinate 227,783 of NW_007252178.1, read as the reverse complement.
ACACAAGAATACAATATAGTTTTTTAATAAAGAGAAAATTACTTTTTAATATTTTTATGTAAAATTTTCTCATTCTACATACCCTTGCTAAAGGCATGGCTTTTCTGTAGAAATGGAAGAAAACTATATGGTAGAAAGAAACAATTTGTTTACCTGGAGAATCCCAAAATTTCATATAGAGATATACTGTGCTAACTTGTCATCGGCTTTTTTTTTTTTGCTTATATTTCTAAGTATTAAATTCAAGAGACAGAAATTCTTGCAGAAATTAACAATGTCTTCCTTTACTCCCTCTTAGTAAACCATTTACATATTTTGTGAGAACACATGAAAGTTACAATATTATGAAAAATTTAATTTAATAAGACAAATGGTCTATAGAAAAAAATACAGTATACCTATAACTTTGAATTTTTTCACAGCATTTAGATGTGTGTGATCTGGCAGATGTATCTATGATTGATGACAGGTCACAACCTTAGGTTACTGTTTTATGGTAGTTCTTGCTCCCACAATATTACATTATTTTTCATTTTAAAGTTGTGGGGTACAATTCAGAGGTAGATATACAAATGGTCATTATGCAGGTCCCTTTGTTGATGAGGTGTGGCCCCACACCCTGCAGTTTCCCAATACTGCTAATTCCGTATCCACCATCTCCCCCTCCCCCGGCAGTTTCCCACTACTGTCAATGCCCTTCTTATAGTATTATGATAATTGTTCAAGGTCCACTTATGAGTGAGAACATGTGATACTCAGTTCTTTGTTTCTGCGATAGATCATTTCTGCATGTGGTCAGTCAGTTTTCCCAGCACCATTTCCTGAATAGGTTCTCCTCTCCCCAGTGAATGGTGGTGGAGGTTTTGTCAAAGATGAGTTGGTTGAGAAATTGAGGTTTTGTTTCTGGAATCTCTATCTTGTTTCTTTGGTCTATATGCCTGTTCTTGTATCAATACCAGACTTTTGATTGTTGTAGCTATATAATTCTCATAAGTAACGTTATTAAGATAACCACACAGTACACAAAAATATAGTATTGCTCTTTCTATGAAATATTTAAGTATATACTTATATTAGGTTAGACAATATATAAATTAAATATTTCAAGGGAGATTTAAGTATAAAAGTGTGTGTGTGTGAATTTACATGTAGATTACAACTTATAAAATGTTATGAGATCAGATATGAGAAAAATAAAATATTGTATCAAGTATTACTGAGGTGGATTTGTTATCATAAAACAATTGTTATTTCTTTAAATACAGTAAAATCTTACCATACATATTTGAAAATTTTTTTGTTTGTTTGTTTTTGAGTTGGAGTCTCACTCTGTCACCCAGACTGGAGCGCAGTGGCCACTCCTGGCCACTGCAGCCTCGACTTGCTGGGTTCCGGTGATCCTTCTGCCTCAGCCTTCCAAGTAGCTGGAACTACAGCACGTGCTACCACTCCCGGCTAATTTTTTATTTATTTATTGTAGAGATGAGGTCTCGCCAAGTTCGAGACCCGCGGGCTCAGGCAATTCACTCACCTCGGCCTCCCAAAGCGCTGGGATTACAGGCTGAGTCACCGAGCCTGGGCGACATTGATTTTTTAACGTAAAAATGTTCTACTGGCTTTTGAAAATCAGGTATTTTTATTTCACTGTAACATATAAAAAAACATTCAGTATATCACGTCTGCTATAATGCACATATGATTAAATCTACCATCTAAGATAGATGTGCTTTATCTTGATAATGTCTGATTTGTTTATCAAATTATTCTGGGCCTGACAATTTCTATCTATAAAATATAAACAATAACTCTGATGGTTTGTGTTGCTCAGTGATTCTTCAATTGCAAGTGGCAAAACACAAATTTAAATAAAAAAATTAAAATTATACATACGTAAATAAAATTAAAATAAAAAACAGAAAAGTGCTAGTTTTTGTAACTAGAAAATACAAGTAAAAAAGGCAGATAAATGCATAGCAGTATTCATTCATTCAAATGTCAACAACTCTTGCTATTTTTCTGCTATTATTCAGTGTTATTTTTATTGTTAAGTTTCATTTTTGTCTTAGAATTATCGTTTATTCTTAATTGCATAGGTATCAGGCTATTGCGTCAAATTTCTTTTTTTCTTTATAAAAATTGGTATTTATTCTTATATGTTTATTTATTTTTAATTTTTAATTTTTTTATTTTAAGATGTGGGGTACAATTCAGGGTCAGGTATAAAATGTTATTTATGCAGGTACCCTTGTTGATGAAGTATGCTCCCCCTTCCCCAAGCAGACTACTACTACTGCCAATCCCAGTTCCCTGTCCCCCTCCCGGCAGTTTCCCAATGCTGCCAATCCTTTTCTTATAGTATTATAATTGTTCAGGTCTGCTTATGAGTGAGAACACGTAATACTCAGGTCTTTGTTTCTGTGAAAGATCACCTAGTATTATAAACTCTAAATCCATCGAGGTTGCTGTGAAGGTCAGTGATTTTGTTCTTCATGACTAATATTCCATCATGTATGCGTATCACATTTTTTTATTCAATCCTCTTTTGATGGGCAGCATGATTGGTTTCATGTACTTTCTACTGTGAGCAATGCTGCAATAAACATATGTGTGGAGGTATCTTTTTGATAGAGTGATTTGAGTTCTTCTGGGTATATTCTCAGCAGGGAGATTGTGGGGTTGGATGGAAGGTCAATTTTTAGATCTACTAGGAATTGCCACACTGTTTTCCACAGAGGCTGTACTAGTTTACACTCCCACCAACAGTGTAGAAGTGTTCCCTTTTCATCATATCCTCTCCAGCATCTGTTATTTTTTGAGTTATTGATGATAGCCATCCTGACTGGAGTTATGTGGTATCTCAGTGTAGTATTAATTTGCATATCTTTGATGAATAGTGAGGCTGAGCATTTTTTTTTCATATATCTATTGGCTGCTCGTACGTCTTCTTTTGAGAAGTGTCTATTCATACATTTTGCCCACTTTGTAATGGGGTTTGTTTTTTTCTTTTCAGCATGTTTAAGTTTCTTGTAGATCCTAGATGTTAGGCCTTTGTCAGACATACAATTGGCAAATATTTTTTCTCAGTCTCTGGGCTGTCTCCCAGATCTCTTTCACTTTTCAGAAGCTTGTCATTTGATAAGGCCCCACTTATCTTTCTTATCACTTATGACATGGGCTCTTGAGGTTTTGATCAGTAATTGGTTGCCATTTCCAATTCCCATAACGGTGTCTCCTGCATTTTCTAAGGTTCTTATAGTTTGAGGTCTTAATTTTAGGTTTTTGATCCATTTAGAGTTGACTTTTGTGTATGGCGATAGGTAGGGGTCTTGTTTTAATCTTCTGCATATGGTCAGCCAGTTTTCCTGGCACCATTTCCTGAATAGGTTCTCCTCTCCCCAGTCATTGGTGATGGAAGTTTTGTCAAAAATTAGTTGACTGAGAAATTGAGGTTTTGCTTCTGGAATCTCCATCCAGTTCCATTGGTCTATATGCCTGTTCTTGTACCAATACCAGGCTGTCTTGATTATTGTAGCTTTGTAATAGAGTTTAAAGTCTGGGAGAGTAATACTTGTCACTTTATTTATTTGTTCATTTGCTTGTTTTTTCTGAGGATTGTTTTGGCGATTCATGGTTGTTTATGCTTCCATATGAATTCCTGTATTGTCGTTCCCAGTTCTGAGAAGAATGCTGCTGGTAATTTAAGGGGTATTGCATTAAATCTGTAGATTGCCTTGGGTAGGATGGACATCTTAATAATGTTGATTCTTACAATCCATGAGCATGGAACATTTTTGCATTTGTTTGTATCATCTTTGTTTCTTTGCACAGTGGTTTTTTAGCTTTCATTGTAAAGGTCTTCCATGTCTCTGGTAAGAAAGATGTCAAATATTTGATTTTTTTTCTGGCTATTGTGAATGAGATTGTGCTTTTTATTTGCATTTCTGTTTGTTTGTTGTTGGTGTATAGAAATAAAATTTCTTTTTATTTTATAGCTTGAGACTTTGCCAAAATTTTTTATCCAGTACAAGGAGGTTTTTGACAGATTCACTAGGTTTTTTGAGGTATAGAATCATATTGTCTGCAAAGAGGGATAGCTTGACTTCTTCTTTTCCTATTTGGATACCCCTGATCTCCTCCTCCTGTCTGATTTCTCTAGGTAGGACTTCCAACATGGTGTTGAAAAGGAGAGGTGAGAGTGGCCATCCTTGTCTTTTTCACTCTACAGGGGAAATCGTTCCAATTAATGTCTGTTTAGCAGTATGCTGGCTGTGGATTTCTTGTAGATGGCTCTTACTATTTTGAGGTATGTTTCATCTATGCTTAGATGTTTGAGGATTTTTATCAAAAAGGAATGCTGGATTTTGTCAAAAGTTTTTTCCTCCATCTAATGATATAATCACGTCTTTTGTTGTTGTTGTTGTTGTTGTTTTAGCATCTGTTGATGTTAAATTAAATATGATTTAATTACATTGATGGTCTTACCGATGTTGAACCAGCTTTGCATCCTGGGGATGAAGCCTACTTGATCATACTGGATGATTTTTGAAATGTGTTATTGAATCAGATTTGCAAGGATCTTGTTGATAATTTTAGCATTTATGTTCATCAAAGATACTGGCCTCTAGTTCTCTTTCTTTGTTGGATCTTTACCTGGTTTGGGTATCAATGTGATGTTAGCTTCGTAAAATGATTTGGGGAGAGTTCTATCTTTCCTGATTGCCTGGAATACTTTCAGTAGGATTGGTATCAGTTCCTCCTAGTATGTTTCATAGAATTCTGCTGGAAAGCCATATGGTCCAGGTAATTTTCTTATGACATAGTCAATTTCTGGAATGTTATTGGTCTATTTAGGGTCTTGATTTCCTGGAATATTATTGGTCTATTTAGGATCTTTATTTCTTCTTGCTTCAACTTGTGTGCTGTCAGAAAGTACTCCATTTTCTTTAGGTTTTCAAGCTTGTTTCCAAACAAGAGTACATAGTAGTCTCTGATAATCTTTTGTATTTCTTCAAGGTCAGTAGTGGCTTGATCTTTTGCATTTCTGATTATGTTTACTTGGGCTTTTTCTCTCTTTTTCTTGGTCAGTTTTGCTAGGGGAACATCAATCAATCTTGTTTATCATTTCAAAAAACAAGCTTTTAGTTTCATTGATTTTTTTGGTGTTATCTTTTTGTCTCCTATGTCTTGAATTTGGGCTTTTATTTTGGTGAAATGAATTCTTCTGCTGAAGTTAGGGTTTTGATGGTCTTGCTTTCTGAGCTCCCTTAGGTGATTTGTTAGGCTGTTAACTTATGCTCTTTCCATTTTCTTCATGTGTGTTTATAGAGATATGAATTCCCCTCTGAGTACTGTTTTCATGGCATCCCAGAGGTTTTGATAAGATGTTTTATAATTTTAATTTGTCTCCAGGTATCTTTTAATATCTGTTTTGATTTCCATGCTTACCTAGAAGTTACTTAGAATCATTCTGTTTAGTGTCCATGTCTTTGGGGGTTTGGGGCAAAGTTTTTTGGTGTAATATTTATTTTTATTACACTGTGGTGTGAGAAGGTGCATGGCAGAATTTCAATCTAATAAAATTTATTTATGCTTGATTTATGGCTGAGGATGTGGTTGATCTTAGAGTATGTTCCACATGTAGATGAGAAGAAGGTATATTCCATGGTAGTTGGGTGAAGTGTTCTGTAGGTATCAATTAAGTCCATTTGGTCAAGTGTCAGGTTGAGGTTCTGGACTCCTTGTTGATGTTTTTGTCTTGGTGATTTGTCTAGGGTTGTGAGTGGGGTATTTAAGTCACCAGCTATGATAATATTAGAGTCAATATCTTTTTTAAGCTTACCTAGCAACTTCTTGGTGAAAGTTGTTGCTCCAATATTGGGCGCATATATGTTTAGAATGGATATTTCTTGTTGATGAATTGAAACTTTTATCATTATGCAGTGACTTACTGTATCTTTTAAAATTTTTGATAGTTTAAAGGATATTTTGTCTGATATAAGAATGTGACTCCTGCTTTCATGTTCCATTTGCCTAAAATTTTGTTTCCTATCCTCTTACTTTGAGTCTGTGAGTGTCCTCTTTGGTGAGATGAGTCTCTTGGAAGCAATATATTGTTGTCTCATGATATTTTATCAATTTCCCATTCTGTGTCTTTTCAGTGATGTATTTAGTCCATTCACATTCAGGCTAATTATTGAAATGTTAGAGTTTATCCCTGTCATGAGGTTCTTATAGAGTTTGTTGCTGTTGTTGCTGTTTATTATCTTTCTTTTGATTTGGGGGTTGATTAATGTGTGTTTTCAATCTTTTTTCCTGCATTCTTGTGAAGAGAGTTGTCATTCTTTTTTTCCTTTCTTCTGTGTTTAATACGTTCTTAAGTGTTCTTGTAGAGCTAGCCTGGAGGCAGCATAAGCTCTTAGGGATTGAATGTCTGGGAAAGATTATAATTCTCCCTCACTTATGAAGCTTAACTTAGTTGAGTAGGTAATTATTGGTTGAAATTTTTTATCTTTGAGAACTTTGAAGATTGGGCTACAAGTTCTCCTTGCCTGAAGTGTTTCTGTAGATACATCTGTTGCTATTCTAATTGGTGTTCCCCAGTAGGTGGTCTGACCTTTTACTCTTGCTGCCTGTAGGATTTTTTCTTTTATACCTTCTTTGTGTAGGCAAGTTACTAGGTGTCTAGGAGTTGATCTTCTCATTTGTTGTCTTACAGGGTTTCTTCAAATCTCTTGTGTTTGAACGGTTGTGTCACTGATTAGATGAGGAAAGTTTTCTTGTATAATTTTATGGAATGTTTGTTCCAGGGTGAGCTTTGTCTCACTTTCTCCTCAGGAAGTCCAATTACTCCTAGGTTTGACCTCTTGAAATAATTGCTCATCTCTCGAAGGTTTTGTTCTGTCTTTTTAAGCTTTTTTGCTATGTTCTTGACAGTTTGGGTTAGCTTCATATTTTGGTCCTCAAGCTCAAAGACTCTTCCTTCTGTTTGGCTAATTCTGCTTTCCATGCTTACCAGTTTATTATTTATTTCATTCACTGTATTCTTTATCTGTGTTATCTCAGTTATCAACCCCTTCATTCTTTCATCTTGTCTCTCCTCAATTCTATTTATTATCTCAATTAATGTCTTGATATCTGGATTTGTGGTTTGACACTAGTCATTCTGATGGCACTTTATTATTTGTGTTCTGAAGTCTGTATTCTCAGTGTCTGATCTATGGGTCTGTGTGAGACTCATATTATTCTTTTGGTTTTTCTTCATTTGTGTAAATTTTCCTCCCTTCCCCACAACTTATTTTTTTTCTTTTACCTCTTCTTTATCTCTGTTGTTGAGGGATGGGAGGGTAGCTTTGACTTCTGTTTGTTCAATCTCCTGTTCTTCCTTATATGGGTCCTCTGACTTTATTCAATTCTGAAGCTGGACTGTTTTAGTTTTTTGCAGTTTTGAAATTTAATTGAGAGGGTAGTTGTGATTCAGACTCTATCTGCAGATCCCAGTATCTGCTACAGGTGTGTGGGCCCCCTGGAACACACTTTTCACAGCCTTACAATCTGTCCATGCATTGGAGGTATAGGTTTGCTCCCTGAAAGCAAAAAGAGGTAAGAAAAAGAAAAATAACAAAAAAAAAAGATGGAGGGAGGTGAGAGGAAGGTGGAAAGAGAGAAGAGTAAGAGGGAAAATAGACAGATGGTATCCACTAACAAATGAAAGGAGACACAAAGACAGAAAAGACTAAAAAAAACCTAAAACATACAAACACATAACCCAACAAAAATACTCCTGTTGATGTACTCTCCCTCAAAATTATTCATACAGAAACAGGAAGTCTGTAAGAACAGCACTAAAATAACAGAAACAAAGTAAGTGCAAAAAAGTAATTGAAAACAGAAAGAGAAAAACACAAATAAACAAACAAAAATGAACAAAACAAACAGATTAAAAAAAAAACTCTGAGGTAGCTCCTTTAAGTTCAACTTCCTTCCAGTTCTGCTCTCTAGCTCCTCCCCTCTGCTCTCAGTGCAAGGTGATAGGATTGCTCTCAGCATGGGTCAGATGCCCCAGGCCTACTGTGAGAGGAGGGTGGATCAGATCTGGACTCATCTGGCTTGCTGTCTATCAAGCCTGCCACTCAGATCTGACATGTCTGTGTCCCATCCAGCATGATGGAAGGGTATCTGTCTCTCCAAGTTTGATGAAATTACTTCTAGGTCCCAAGTTGGAGGCTGGATGGAGATGGGCAGGGCAATGCAGGTTTCTGCCTGGTGCCAGTACAGAGAAATTGGCTCTGGTTGGTGTTTCCTCATCAGTGGTGGAACTCCACTCTCCACCTCTCCCCAATCTTCTCTCTCCACCAATCAGATGCAGGGATTCCAGCCACTTTTCTGTTGCAGGTGATAGTGTGGACCATGTGCCAGGTGGTGAGAATCAGCTGTATTTGGCAGGCTTTTCTCAGGAGAGTCCTGAGAATAGCAGATGATTCTGCATGTCAGCTGCTCCAATCTCAGGGTGTTGAGGGGTTGCAGTCACCTCCAGAGGAGAACCCCGGGTGCATGAACCTGAATCTTCCCTCAGACAGACTTTCACTTACCCACTGGTACATGCCTACTCATGCAGAGGGTCTCTATGGACACTCGCTTTTGTGGAGACTCTCACAGTCTGACCTGTCCTGTCGCCATCTTGCTGGAAGTCTCTTAGTTTCTTCATGAAGTGGCAAATATTGACCCTGGGAATTCCAAATTTACTTAATTTATATCAAAAATTATTTATATCTACATATTGAAATGAGGGAGACTGAGAGAGAGAAAGTGAATTTCCCTCTAATTTTGGAGTCAACTCCAAATATATATATATAAATACCTGTTTGGTTACATGTCAAATGAATGTATATAACTTGGGTAATCTAGCACAATATACTGAGAGGGAAATCTAAGACAGCACTATGTGGTAATAGAGAAACTAAATAGGGAAAGAAGAAAACTTCATTTGCGTATGTACTTTCCTTTTCAAGTAAGAATATTGTCTGATTTTTAAAAATTCAGTGCCTCTTTCACATTCTTGTACATGGAGACTTTTTTTTAAAGACATAACATTATAATTTTAATGATTTTTTATAGTGCTGAATAAAGAAAAATAATCTTGTTTCATTCACTTAGTAACCTAGATTTAAGTATTCAAAGTCTTTGACTTTTAAATATATGTTTATAATTTTTTTCTGTTTTTTGTTTTTTTTTTGAGTTGGAGTCTCACTTTATCACCCAGACTGGAGTGCAGTGGCCGCTCGCGGCCACTGCTGCCTCCACCTGCTGGGCTCCGCCGATCCTTCCACCTCAGCCTTCCAAGTAGCTGAAACTACAGGTGTGCGCTACCACGTCTGGCTAATTTTTGATTTATTGTAGAGATGAGGTCTCGTCAAGTTGCCCAGGTGGGTTTCGAACCCGCGGGCTCAGGCAATCCACTCACCTCAGACTCCCAAAACGCGGGATTACAGGTTGAGCCACCGAGCCCGGCTATAATGTTTTTTAGTTTTCAATACTTGACCAGTTTGTTATAATATTGGCAATTTTAAATAATAAAATACTTATATAATATTTCTACAGCATAATCATTCAAACATTGAATTGTGCTTATGGAGGTAATATTTAAATAACAATATATACATTCCTCTGTATGATGATTAGAATTAAAGAAACCTAAATAAAATCATATATCATCATTATAAAACAGAACATTATTTAAAATTTGCTTCATTTTAGCTGATTCATTTTTCTAATTATTTTAGTTCATGAAAGCAAAGCTCAAGAGGTTGATCTGAATCACACAATAGTGTTATATGCTAATGATCATCAGAACTGGATTTTAAACATTATGCACTTTGTGATATATTTTTATTTACTATTCTCAGAAATGCTATCTATTTTCTTTTGTTGGTACCCATTCAAGGTTCTGGTAGTAAAAGTTATGCCTGCAACTATGTGTATAAATACTTTGTAACATTTTCCAGTAGATTGCCCTATATAAATTTTTTAACTATATGATATAGCTTAGATAGTAATACTTTATTATTTTAATATATTACCTAATAAATTTTTCAAAAATGTGGTTAACTTGTATTTTTCTGGCAAATAGCATTATAATTACAAATAAAATCAGTTTTACTGCTTTAATGCCATTTTTGCATAGTGTCAAATGTTCCATAATTCAATATGTTTTATAATATCTATAGACTAATAAATTTAAACTTAACTGTGCAAAATAATAACTTTAAATCTTAAAATTTCCATATATGCTTTACATTTGGGGGGAGTTCTTTAAATCAAAACAAAACTATTTATGAATACCATGACTATAAAAAGTATATAATCTGAGAGTCACCCAAATCTTGATTTGTTTTTAAAAGTTTATAATGAACAAATAGTGATATATTTTTATAAGGTGAGATATACAATCTAGTAAAAATGGAATATTCATATTCTAGTAAAATTTGAATGTTATACCTGTAAAAAAATTTCATGTGTTATTTTTATTTTAAATATTGATATTAACAATTTCTAAAGCAAGTATGCATCCTATGTTCTTGGATTACATACCCAAGCCTGATGAACCAGAGGAAACTACAGTCACTGGGATATTCTTCCCATATGGAACTGTTGGGGCACCTTCCTTAATTGGAATTGAGAATTGCTTTTCATGTGGTACTGGATTGTATGTGGTTTTACTGTACTGATGGAAAGGTAATTGAACAATAGTGTCCACTGTTCCTAAGGTGATGATCCTCAGTCAGGCTCACATGGCTTCCTCAGGATATATTCTAAATTTAGGATTTTTATAAATATCTAATTTTAAAAATATAGAATGGAAACTAGAAGAGTTATTTGTTGGGTGAAACACTGTCACTGAGTTTCATAAAATGAATTCTAAAGGAAGAGTGAGATATTCAACCAATGCTTTAGATGGCTATCTAAATGGTCATAAAAAACATAAGCTATGACGTTGAAAATATATCCAAATACAGGTAAAGCCCCTGAAACTCTTATACTCACACTATACCAGATTGATAGTGTTTTTATCTTCCTTCCTTGAATACAATAACTATCATGAATTTGGTGTATTTTTAACTCTTTGTCTCTATCACTTTCTTTCTGTCTCCTCTTTTTCTTTGTCCCTCCCTCTTTGTTTCTCTCAATATTTTTAATGCATATTTTAAATACTCCTAAATCAATAAGAAAAAGACAATCTAATTTTTAAAAAATAACTATCATGGAATATTTCTTAATTATTTACAGCTTATAAATATTCTAGCATAAAAATCACAAGAATATTCTTCTATATATTCTTATAATATTTCAAACTATTATTGTTTAGTTCACATGAAATTGCTTTATATATTTTAACCACGTGGAAGACTTTTGTAAATGGTGTTAAGAATTCAACTTTATTTTGATTCATAAAGATTACCTGTCATTCCACAACTGACTATTAAATAGTTGATTGGTTCCCCTGTGAGTATTTATTTTATTTCTTATAATACATTGTTCTTCAGTAAACATCAGAAGATTAAAAGATTCATTGTAAGTTGACATTTTTATTGGATGGAATACAGACTAAAACTACTTTTTTGAGCTAGAATGACGATTCGACTTTTAACTATAAGACAGAGAACACCTCAGCCGGGCTCAGTGGCTCAGCCTGTAATCCCGCACCTTTGAGAGACTGAGGTGAGTAGATTGCCTGAGCCCACGAGTTCGAGACCCACCTGGGCAGCGAGACCTCATCTCTACAATAAATAAAAAAATCAGCCGGGCGTGGTAAGGCATGCCTGTAATTCTGGCTACTTGGAAGGCTGAGGAGGAAGGATCACCAGAGCCCAGCAGGTCGAGGCTGCAGTGGCCAGGAGCGGCCACTCCACTCCAGTCTGAGCGACAGGGTAAGACTCCAACTCAAAAAAAAAAGACAGAGAACACCTCAAACTACTTCTTTGATTATTTTTTTCCCTGTATATTCATACTATCTCTGCTGAACTTTGTGAATCTTGTCTAATACCTTCAGTCATGAATCTTTGAGGTATTTATTCATTTTGAATAAAAGTATTTTAATATTCCCCTTGCTCTGCTAATGATTGAAATTTAAGGCAGTTAAGCTTGTAACGGATGTAGTTTTTTTGGTCACACGGATTGGTGAGCTGGGTCCCCAAGGGATGTTGTAGTTCCAGAAATTATATTTCCAGTCTTGGTTCCATGAGGCGGCTGGGGACATGCTGGCATCTGGACATGGGAACACGGTGGCACCTGAGAACTCAGGGATGCCAACAGCCTCAGAGTCCCAAGGAGTGTAATAGCTCCCTTAGTCCTAGGGTTGGCAAGCCACGTTCTGAGAGTTTACAGCTCTGCTGCTTCAGCAGACCAGCAGGCCAGTATCCAAGAAGTGTTTACAACTCCACTGGTTTGGTGGGCTGGCAAGCCAATCTCCAACGAGTGTTGAAGTTCTCTCAGCTCAGTGGGTCCAGCTTTACCAGTACAGCATGTGCAGCTCTTCTAGTTCACCAGCTCTCCTAGTTCAACAGTTCTGGGTTTTTGTCTCACAACCAGGATGAATAAGGGATGTGGGCACTAAAGAATGAATAAGCATAAATTTACTAGAAGATAGGAAAGTTCCCAGTATTGGGAGGAGACCTGAAAGAGGGTTGTCAACAATGCTGCTGCAGTCAGGGGTTTATATAGTCTTATGAGCATGTTGATTGGTTGGCAGTAGGACCAATCAAAGAGAGGCAACATGGTGTGGGATTGAAATGTACCAGTTGAGGGAGGGTTGGAAAGGACCAATCAAGAAGAAGCACACAAAAGAGGCAGTCCACAGACCTTGAAATGGGTGTACTCACTCCAGTCCCGTGGACTTGCAGCAGCCGTTTTTACCAGGACCCACCCTAATCTGTCTGCCTATCAAGTTTCTTCCTTTCTCTTTTCTCATTCTCCGCTCTAGAGTGGGACCTTAACTGCCATTAGGGATGATTATCAGTCTGACTACTTCCTGCTGGTCACGGGTGCCATATGAGAACAGCAACTAAGGACTCCATGCAGGATGATCTAAGAGGCCCTGATAGTAGGAAGCATCCATACAAGATTCCATCTTCATTATCATTTGGAGTCTGATGGCCTCCAGGGGAGAAGAAACAAATTTTACAAAGAGGTTAACTATGTGTGGTCCCAATATGAGCAATACATAAAAAGGAGCTACCAAGAGAAAAATCCATGTCCACAAGTTAGAAATTTCTAGGAAGGATAAGAAAGATTGTAACCAGTTGGAGTTTGAACCAACGTGTTCTCTTAGGATATCAACAATTTAGATTCTAGCAGGGGTATTCCAGCAAACCAAAAGAAACATCTGGCAAGCAAATGTCGTTTCCAAGGTCATTGGAGGTTTAGATTGTCATAGATATGGCCTGCTAGATTATAATTGTCAGGTATGTTATATTTTAGGCACTTCCAGGTTTCTGCGATGATGTGGTTGCAGGGACTGTTCCAAGAAAAATGCTAAATTTAGAATATATCCTGAGAAAGCCATGTGAGCCTGACTGAGGATCATTGCCTTAGGAACAGTAGACACTATTGTGCAATTACCTTTTCCATCAGTAGAGTAAAACCACGTATAATCCATTACCACATGAAAAGCAATTCTCAGTTCCAATTAAGGAAGATGCCCAATGGTTCCATATGGGAAGAATATACCAGTGACTGTAGTTTCCTCTGGTTCATCGGGGTTGGAGGAACAATAACAGGGAAAATTCTCTTCAGATAACCCCAGATACTTTCATTTGGTGTTTTCCCAAGGCACCATTCCATCATGTGTAAAGGTTCTACTGGCACGACGGAAAAGTCCAGAAAGGACATTTCCAGGGTGGGTGTCATAAAGTGAAGAGTCACAAATACCCCAGGCTTCAGTGATACCAGTATGTTGACAAATTACATCAGAGTAACAAAAGATCTGGTGATATGATGACAGGTGTCAGTGCAAGTCACCAGATTTTTACAATTAGATATATTCACGGTTGCACATTCTGGACAGTGTATTCAATAGTTTTTGAATATGGTTTTATGTCATCCAGGTCCATTAAGGACTCCATTAGAGACTAGAACCCAAGATTCCCATTCCCTGGATGATGTCTTATTTTGGTGGAACACCATTATATTACAATACTCAGGAGAAAGCTATCCCAATCAGGATAGTCCTAATTTGATTTAAAGCAGAGAGAAGCATTTCCCCCACATCTCACCACCTTCCACACCCTAATTGAGGCCTTTTTGCCTTAGAGGGACTTTCTGGTCAGGTTTCACCTCTCCTTTTATGGCAGTGAATTCATAACAAAAACCACTGAGATTTCTAATCTGCTCAAGAGAGAATGGTAGAGTTACTGGGGGAAGAGTTAGAGAAGGCTCCTCCTGAAGGCATATCCACCAATTCAAATAATTACCTCTTTGAGCCAGGTACACAATGGAGGGAGAAAGGGAGTGCTCATAAGAGGCTAGGGCTAGTGATGACAGAAATATGAAGTAAAATACACTACTCATTTTGCTTATTCCCGTGTGAGAAATCTTGTGGGAGGGATAAAAGGTATGCCTGTCGAAGAAGGTAGATAATCTCATGGGCATTCAAGGTTAAAAGGTCCTTGGCAAAAGTGTTTAACAGTGCAGATCAAAACAAAAACAAAGGCAGCAAATATAGGTAAAACTATAAATATCCACGAATGGTTAATTATTGACAATTGTCTTTTATGATCCTCACCCTTTTTGGAAAGGCTAAGAGGGGCTTTGGTTAAACACACCTCCCCAGATCCTGAGTCAGTCAAAGGGCAACTGATCCTAAAAGATACGTTTATTACCCAAGTAACTCTGAATATCAGAAGGAAGCTGCAAAAGCAGCCCATGGGACCAGATAGTACCTTTAAAAACTTTGTGAAAGTGACCGATGCGGGTAATTTTTATTTTTTATTTTTGAGTTGGAGTCTCACTCTGTCGCCCAGACTGGAGTGCAGTAGCCGCTTCTGGCCACCACAACCTCGACCCGCTGAGCTCCGGCGATCCTTCCGCTTCAGCCTTCCAAGTAGCCGAAATTACAGGCATGTACTACCATGCCCGGCTGATTTTTTGATTTATTGTAGAGATGAGGTCTCGCTGCCCAGGCAGGTCTCGAACCTGTGGGCTCAGGCAATCCACTCACCTCAGCCTCCCAAAGGCGCGGGATTACAGGCTGAGCCACTGAGCCTGGCTTTTTTTTTTTTTTTAAATAATAGTGATCAGTATAACGGCTCAGGAAAAAGAGCAGACATTTTTTTAAAAGGCAGAATGGTTGCTTTCCAGAAAGGCAGAGGGATTCTCATCCTCATCTGCCCCCAGTATATCATGGATAGCTTAGAGCAATTAAGATGCTTACTCCTAGTCCTTAAGTCTTCCAATATGCACTTCAGAAAATGTTTTCTCCTCCATTCTCCCAGATCTCTATTGGAGTCCCATTTAGGGTCTTCCGATGGTACTGTTGATTTTCCAGTTGGATAAGGCTCTTCCCCCTCTCTAGCACTATATGTGAAATGCAAAGCACATTCCCAAACTTCTCTGTCTCTTGCAGGGCTGCTTGTTTTGCAGTAATGGCCAGGGTTTGGCTTAAGAGTAGCATAATGTTCTTTCAGGAGGGTTCAAATACTTGATTTTAATTCTTGAAAGCATCTATATACTTGTCAGGGTCATCTGAGAACCTACCAAGATCTCCCTTAATTTTTCAAGTCCTATGGGAAAAAAAAGGTACCTGTATCTTTTTTTTTTTTTTTTTTTTTTGAGTTGGAGTCTCACTCTGTCACCTAGACTGGAGTGCAGTGGCCGCTCCCGGCCATCGCAGCCTCGATCTGCTGGGCTCCGCGATCCTTCCGCCTCAGGCTTCCAAGTAACTGGAACTACAGGTGCACGCTACCACATCCGGCTAATTTTTGATTTATTGTAGAGATGAGGTCTCGCTGCCCAGGTGGGTCTCGAACCTGCGGGCTCAGGCAATCCACTCACCTCAGCCTCCCAAAGGCGCAGGATTACGGGCTGAGCCACTGAGCCCGGCTGTTACCTGTATCTTACTGGAGCTATATTCACTAAGCATCTCTTGTAGGAGCATGAGTAAAGATGAGGATTTAGGAGTTGAGGAAGATTTGAAATATGGGAAGGACCTAGATAAGGGGGACAGGATAGACCCAGAGGAGTAGCTTCAGGGACTGATGCTTTCCCCAGTGGTACCACTGGAGTTGGCATGCCCGGTCCATTGGGATTGTTTTGTGAAATAACCAACTTTCCCCTGGAGGCCAAGTCTCTCCATCCTGCAACTTATCATTCGGCCACACTTGGGTGCAAAAAAATCAAAGACACTTTTTCTTCAGGGTTTGAGGGTCAAAGGAGTTCCAGTGTCTCAGGATGCACTGGAGAGGAGTGCACACTGCAAATGGTCAGATGGCTTTTTACCCATCTGGAGACAGAGAGAGGTGAAAGAAGGTAGCCCTTAACTTCCCCTACTTCTCTATCCATATACAAGAATAAGGATCAAAGAAAGAAGAGTGTACCCTCACTTGTCTGTCCTTATATTCTCATGGCACCCCTATAGATGTGAGTGTGACCTCCATCCATGTGTAGAGGAAGGAACCTGAGCAGCAAGATGAGCTACACTTATCTGTGCAGGGCCCCAGTCTTTCATTGTTGACTATGCCTCTGACTTCCTCAAATCTAGCATTCCCCTAACCCAGACTAAGTCTTGAAGAAGACCTCGGAGCAATTGTATTTGGGCAAGAGATTCTAGTGGGGAGGGGGATGTTCTTGGAACCTTTCATGAACTACTGACCAGGAGAACCATAGATTGAGCCAAGTTGCTACATCCATATTAACAAATCACTTAAAAATTAAAGTCCTTTTTCCCTGGTAAGGAACCACTCAATTTTGGAGACACAAACGTGACTGAGGAAAGTAAACAGTCCCGAATGGTCTCTGAAAAACTGAAACCAGCAGCCAGAGGGACATCTTTTTTACTGCTTCCCTATCATGAGCAGAATTTTTCAAATAGGGCAGGACATTGAGCACATATATGCTGGTTGTGATAGGGACAACAAATGAGGTGTCTGAGTTTCCAGGCATAGAGCTGACAACATGCCTCAGATGAAAGAATCCACTTTAATTCAACTTTTACCTACCAGTAGAATCCCTCAGATATGCTGACAAGACTTTACATGCTAGGGTAAAACTATAGAGCCAGTTTCTCCTTAAACAAAAAAGAGGGAGCCCGAGGAATTGGAACCTAACTTAATGAGATGCCTCCCAAATGTTAATTCCTTGCATAGAAATTTCTCATATTTGCCAGGTTATGATGACATGGTGGGTAAAAAACAAAACCAAAGCATCCTACCCTCTGCCAGTGAGTTCTTTCATTAAGAGAGAATTCTTAAAACTTTATATCTCCCTGCTTCTCAAAAAACATGAAAACAACATTGTCCCGAGCTACAACCCAAATGACCAAGCCAGCTACCTATGCTGCCCAGCAAACATCTCCACAGCTTGCAGAAACACTGAGCACAAGGAGGGAATACTAATCATGGCTGTGGTGAAGGGGGAAAAAATGCGCTAGGAAAGGCTGAAGAAAATGTGATAGGAAAGCTGAGGACGAGAAGCATCAAAAATGAAAGTAAAGAGATAGATCAACTTTAACTCAGCACTCTGTTGATCCCAGATGAGCCCCCAAGAAAAGATGCCATTTTTTGTTGTTGTTGTTGGCGAGTTGGCGAGCCTGACCCTCAAGGGAGGTTGCAGTTCCCAAAGCTGCACTGCCAGCTCGGAATCCACACGGTGGCCAGGAATGCACTGGCATCTGGGTAGAAGAATGCGGTGGCACCCTAGAACTCAAGGATGCCCCAAAAAGTGTTACAGCTCTCTTAGTTCCGGGTTCAGTGACCCAAGCCCGACAAGTGTTTATAGCCCTGTTTCTTTGGCAGGCCAGTAAGCCAGCACCCAAGAAGTCTTTACAGCTCTGTTGGTTTGGTGGGTGGGTCAGCCCCAAGGAGTGTTGAAGCTCTCTCAGCTCAGCTCTTCTGGCCCAACATGTGCAGCTCTTCTAGTTCAGCAGTTCTGGGTTCTTGTCCCAAACCCAGGAAGAATGAGTGATATGGATACCAGAGAGTGAGTAAATAGAAATTTATTACAAGATGGGAAAGAGGGGACCTGAAAGAGGGTTGCCAACAATACATCTGCAGTCAAGGGTTTATATAATTTGGAGGGCATGCTGATTGGTTGGCAGTAGGACCAATCAGAGAGAGGCAACACGGTGTGGGATTAAAATGCACCAATTGGGAGAGGGTTGGAAAGGACCAATTAAGAAGCAGCACACAAAAGGGGAAGTCCATGAATGTGGAAATGGGTGTGCTCACTCCATTCCTTGAGACTTGCTGCAGAAGTTTTAAAGTTCTAATCTGTCTGCCAATCCATTTTCTTCCTTTCTCCTGTCTCATAACTAGTAAATAACATAAAAGAAATGAAATAACCCCCATGATATATACACACACAAAAACATTCATATGTATAGTATAGAAAATCATTGCTATGAAATATTTGAAATTCAGAAAGTGTTTTATAAGACAGAATTCATGCTTTATACGTTTATATTATTTTATTTATTTATTTCAAAATATAATTTATCAATTATATCAGAAAAATTAGAGTTCCTGGTTTATTTATTTTTGTTAGAAAGCTAATTGCACAAATTAATTTTCTATTGCTGCTATAACAAAGTATCAAAAAACAGGTGACTTAGAACTTCAGAGATTTATTGCCTCACAGCCATCGAGACTAGAAGTCTGACATAAAGGAGGTGTCAGCAGGGCTATGTTTTCTGTGGTGGCTCTAGGGAGATAATATTCCCTTGCCTCTTCTAGCTTCTGGTGTTTGTTAGAAATCCTTGGCATTCTAAAGCACTGGACATTAAGATTTCAACATATTATTTTTGGGAGACACAATACAAACTGTAACAATGCATTTCATCATGCTATTGTTCTTGAACACAATTAACATTTTAAAATTTTAATTCCAACTTGTTATTGTGTAATGTGGGATAATTTACTTAGCCTTTCTATTTCTCTGTTGTTTCATCTGGAAATGTAGACAAATGTTCATGTCTCCATTAAGTGAGATAATGCTTGTAAGTGTTAAGGCACAGTGTCTGGCAAAAAAAAAAAAAAAAAAAGCTATTATCATAAAAGATAATATGCAAACATAAATCTAAAAGTAAATTATCATAGAAACGCTTAACTAAATAACTGTGTGATACTGTAAAGCAGCGAGGATGATACTAGAGCCCAAGAAGTTTGCCTGGCATTTCAGGCAGAAAGCATGGAGCTGGTCCTAGGAAAGACAAATTTCCTTTAACTGAGATAGGGTTACAGATTCTCAGATATATTTCAGAATGTTTCTGAAGTTCCAGTACATCGTAGTATTCTTTTCACTCTATGTCGCATTTGCCATTACTGAAAAGAAAAAAAAAATGAAGAAGAAGGGTTATAAAGAAACTATTCACTGGGGTGAAGAGGTAGATTCTGCTGTTATCAGTGATTCCTTACAACAGGATTCTAGATTATATCTACATCTTATGAGAGTAAGCCTCCTATATATTCATGGCATTGATTACTTTATCAATTCATTTATTTTTCAAACTTTTGTTCAATGTATTATGATCTCCAATTTTTGCTAAGCACTGTGTTTGTCATGGGTAATATTAAGACAATGAAATGGATTCAGCCTTCAAAGATTTCAAAGTCATACACATTAAATTGACTAAATACACAATAAAATGACTGATAAGGTCATTGGTACCAACGAGGAGCTCTACCTAAATAGGGTGAATAAAGTCTTCCCAGAGAACAACTTGAGAAATTAATCACAGTTGGGCATTCAGAGAAGCAAGGAGTACATTTGATAAGAATAAAGAACAGTTTGCCACAGACACAAGCATGAGATTGGCAAGGGTGAGGGGTAGGGGGGACTGAAAGAGGTCAAGTAAAGAGATATGGATAATATTCAAAGAAAAAGAGTATATTTGCATTCAATTGATTGCAATTTAATTGTATTATCTACTTGTTACCATAAAAAAGTAATCAAAACATCAAAATGCTAATACATAGCCTCTCTACAATAAAATTTAGAAAAAGTTAAAAATATTTTTATCAGATATAAATCTTTGTCTTTTTAAAATTATTTAACTATTTAGAACTTCCTGAAACGTTTGCAACTGCAAGCAAAATATGTATCATAATTCACATCAGGCCTAGTAAAATTGCTATGCAAACCTCACTTGGGACATTTGAAATATTTTAATGCTTCACAGGTAGAGGAGACCTCCTTATTTTGTATTTTCTAGAAAAATCTATTCAGAGATTTTTATGAAATGCTCTAATTTTTTTTCCATTTATAATTTGATAGTTCTGCTTTGATAATGAAAAAGCTTATCCACAGAGAAGGTAAATAGCATTGTGGAGCGAACCTCCTCCTCTGTCTCTATTTGACAACAAGCAATGGCAGCACTAGAAATCAAGTGTCCCAAGTTTGTTCTAATCCCCTCCCCATCCCTTTTTTTTTCTTGTCCTAAGACCAATGTCACTATTACTTTGCACTTCTACTTTGTCAATTTTTAGGGATCAAAGGACTCTGGGTGTCAGACAACTGGCTTTCCAGAAATGGCTAGAAGAAACTTGTCCTCCTGCTTTCAAAGTTCTGCTTATAAAGTCACCGTCATAATTACCCTATAAATTAGGAAATAGAACTGGGGAAATATCCCTATACTGTTGTCTTTATTTGGCAACTTATACTGCCTAAGTTCAAACTGCACTTGGAACATAGCCTGACTTTATGAGAGATATAGAGAAAATGAGGGACTGCTCAACTTCTCATCAATTGCAGGAGAATAGTTGTACCTTGGGATCTCTGCAAGTTGTCCACAGAACCCTTTTCCGATACCTAAATTGCATTATATTATCTTCTACACTCATTCCTCTTACCTATCTTGTCTAAGAGACACTTCAATGGCATTGTATTGAATTTCTGTTTCTATGAGATTCCATAGTCAAGCTATTCAATATGTATTTTTTACAACTTTGCTTAAATCAATAAAAATAGATTTTACTTTGACAGATAAAGTTTATATTTTGAATACATAAGTAATGCCAGATATTTAACTGTTTCTTGTTATTTGGAGGAAAAGTTATACAAAGTTGAGGCAATAAATATTTTTATAGGAAATTCTGTCTGATGACATTTGCTTGTATGGCCTTAAAAAAAAAAAAAATATATATATATATATATATATACACACACACACATACACACACACACACACACACACACACACACATACATATATATATATAATATATATATATATTTATATTCAGGAAATTCTGCAATTGAGAAAAAATTATTTTTTTCTGGGATCTTGTCATTCAAGACAATAAGTGGTGATATTACCATTTATTATTTGCTTCTATAAACCAGACACTTTAAGGTTCTTTACATATACTACTGAATTTACTTCTACAATAAACTTATGAAACAAATATTACTTTTCATTTTAGTATCAGTGTTCTATTAAAGAAAACTAAGTCAGGGTTTTTAATTTGAAGACAAAAGAGAGTCTTTTTAAAAGAGGAGTATAATTTGAACATAGCTCACCCACTAAAAAATATTTTGACAAAATTTTGTATAGAAATCATATTCCTATCAGAACACTAGTGCTCCAATAATGTTCAGTATTGACAAAGGCAATGTATACATTATTTTTAAAAGATACTAGAGTTTTGAATTCTACTTTGATAAGAATATTAGCAAAATTTCTTTTCCAATGAAAATATAAGTATCTAAGTATATTAAAGATAAATACTTCTATGTTTATATATGTGTGTACAAATATAACATATATATGAATGAGCTTAATTCTGTGATAATGAAGATAGTGAATGTGGGTTGTGATTACAAAAGGAGTGATGAAAATGCAAATTTAAATAAAAAATCATTTTGTTGTTTGTTCTTTATTGTTGTTTGCTCTATATGTAACTCAGGAAATTTAATAAGTAATAAATGATATAATAAATAATGGAAAATAAAAGGAAATGATATAATACATGATGGAAAGTAAAAGGAAACTGAGAGTGATTGATGAGTTTACATTTTCAAGGTCAGAAGTATATATTTTCTAAAAAACAGAGAAGAGAGGATAGAAGAAGCTTCCCGTCTTTCAATTACGGAAAGTGTATTGAGTATTTTATGATAGCTAAAAATGCATTGTTTGTCTGGAAGTCATTTTTTTTAGTTGGAGTCTCACTCTGTCAACAAGACTGGAATGCAGTAGCACGCTCACAGTCACCATAGCCTCGACTTGTTAGGCTCCAGCGATCCTTCTGCCTCAGTCTTCCAAGCAGGAACTACAGGCACATGCCAACACATCCAGCTAATTTTTTGATTTATTGTAGAGATGAGTTCTCACCAAGTTTCCCAGGCTGGTCTTGAACCCATGGGCTCAGGCAGTACTCTTACCTCAGCATCCCAAACTGCAGGAATTACAGGTGTGAGCCACTGCACCCAACCTGGAATCCATTTTTAAAAACATCTGATTTTGAACAGTAGTCAAATCTGTTTCTTATTACCTAGAAGAAGAGAGAATAAATGTATATGTCAATGTGGTCAAATTGCATTACAAATACACTATTATGGAATTCATCATAAATGAGCAATCGAGGTCTATCTAGAGGTCTATTAGAAGATAGTAATTATATTTTTATATTTTATTTATTTTTCTTATTCTAGTATTTTAGCAATATTTTCATAAAGAATAATGTTAATTAGTACATTTTAAATTAAGATGGCACGAATATTTTATTAATTCACCTTTTCCTAACCCATAATCTACACTACAGAATATTAAATTTCCCTCACCCTTTATTCTGCCATAGATGTAGTTAGATTTGAATATTCTTGCAATTACCTTCTATAACATTAACAATATTTTATTGTTAGGAAATTGTCTGTTTTTCATTATGGGAATGTTATTTTTAGAGAATATTAAATAAAGGACTCAATTTTATGTATTTTGTATTAACAGCTATCATTCTGACTGCACACGTTCCAAACAGTATCCAAATCTGAGTAGTTAATAGATATGCTCACCTTTCATTATTTTAACTCCCTGTCTCATATTTACATTATTGATGTATATATACAGGATTATGAATACTTTTTTAATTGGTTATAAAGTATCTGTTATGAAGGTGTAGTATAGTTTTTTGTAATAAAATCAATGATGATAAAATTGATATTTTTATAAGTTTTAAAACCTGCTTTAGGAATTTTTTCTATTTAAATTGCTGTCCAACTGGATATTCATATAGCAATATTTTGAACCATGATTTGACTTGTCTAAGGTTATTGATTCCATCTAGAAAATTGTCTGTGAATATTAATAATAATTTTAAATTGAATCATAAAATATTTAATTTATTTAATCTCTATAAAAATCTCATGAGAATTTAGAATAAATGACTTGAAATGATGGAAATTAAACAGAATAGAATCAGGAATATCAAATATACATGCAAACATGACTTGAATTTTTCAAATACAGTTCAATGGACTAGAGAATAGCAATATGTGTTATAAGCACAGCATATGTAATAGAGCCTATTTTAAAATTCTGTATTTATTTTCAAATTGTTACTTGGGCAAACTTCATTTGGAAAGGGAAAACATAACAAGAATACGACAACAAAAACAAAGAAAAACTTCTGCAATCTTTGTAAAACTGAGCCATTTGGACACTTCCTGATATCTTCATTAAAATGACTTCCTTTTGTGTTATTTAGTTTATATATAAAAACTGACATACATATTTCATTTTAATATCAAGGTGTCAGATGAAAATTATTGTTAGAGGTTGCTAGACTATAATCTAAAGTCATGAAGTATAACTTTTGGCTAAGAACAAGAATTGTCAAATATTCATAAATATATACACTTATACAGAGTGCATAGAATTAAATATAATTCTATAGTTATAATGATGCTTAAATATAATAAAGCCACGAAGAAAATTGAGATAATTACCTGGGTTATATATCCAAAAGGAATATTTGTATATAAAATGACATTTTACACACACACACACACACACACACACACACACACACATGATTTTTTGAGATTCAAAGTAAATTTAAGGTCAGTGAGTAAGAGCAGTGAATTAAGTTCCATGTATACAATCTATAAAAGGCAGAACGTTAGGTTTTGAGCCTTTTTAAAGAAAATTTATTTCACTCAATAATATAATTGGAAGTCATAACTAAAATTGGACCATAGGAAGAATGACCTAAGTGAAGAAATATATTATCTTCAGTGAGAATGTGTTTGAAAAATATAGGCATGATTATTTTTTTAAATGCTACACTCATATCCTGGTTAAATTTCTTTCCTACATGTGTATATTACACATTTCTAGTTATATTTTTCAAAAGGATATTGCTTTGTTCAAACACACAAATGTTTGTTGGCATGTAAGGCAGGGGAACAGTATAAGTAGAGTCTAGACTCACTGGATCCAGCAGGCAGTGTAACTTTCACAAACCTTTGAAAGAAGAAAATCCAGAGCTATGGACCTGAAGTATTCCATTACTCATAAGTGCATTATAATCATTTCAACCATTCCAAGCTAGCTTAATATATCAATAAAAACACACTATTAAGTCATTTATAGATGTCTCAAAGGTATGTGCAAACAAGATATTGATAAGAGGAATTAATACTGGTGATAAAATAGTAAGTCGAGAAAAGCCAGGAAAATAACAAAATTGATGTTAGTGTTTAAGGCCGAAAGAGAAATGTTTAGGGTGATACAAGCAAGGGCACATCCACATCTTTAAAAGGGAAAAGAAAGCAGTAAGAATTGTGAGGTGTCTATGGGTTAGTAATATCAGAGAAACTGTTATTACCATCCTTCAGTTTGAGTACTAAGATGAAGAAACAGTTCCAGGGTTTTAGGGAGAGGATTCTGTAGGAAATGAATGGCATTCGACCTTCAGTCATTATATGGGAAACCTAAAGGCATAGAAAAGCTAGTAAGCAGGGAGAATAAATAGCCTGTTTTTCTTCACCCTCTGATTTCCTTCCCACACATTCCATTTTCTAAATCCAGTGAGAAACCAGAAATCTAGGGATCCAGTTGATGCATTTAAAATAACACTGCAGAGATAGAGAAAAAAGTGGAGAAAAAGAGTCATAAATCTGAAGTGGCAATATCCAGTCATATCACATATTAATCATAAACATAATTTTGTATGTCATATACATTGAATATAAACTATATAGATTAAAATAACAAGTCATGTCCAAAGTAAAAATAAAAATAACTGGGGAAATATTGATAGCACATCTTGTCAATATTTGTTGTTAAAAATCATGCTAAGCCCAAGTGACTCTATCATTATAAATAAAAGTCAACAAAGATCATTTGGAAAAACAGCTAGTCAAACCCAGTTGTTGTCATTTTACTATTATTATTCATATACATGTAAATATAGTGAAATGAGCAGATGTGAGGTGTATAATTCGGTGCACTTAATACTGTGTAGCTTATAATGCATGGTAAATAATGATTTAACTAACAACTCAAATAAAAATATAAACTAATTTTGTTACTCTAGAAAATGTATTTCTGGACTATCACTTTAAAAATCATCAAACCTGATAAAAACTACTATTCTGATGTCTATTACTCTAAGTTAGAATTTCCTTTTCTTGAATTTCAAATGAAGAAATTCATGGAATATGCACTATTTTTCTGTGGAGAGCAAAACAGCTTTTTTTCTTGATTTATTCGTATCTTTTCATAAATTAATATGTCAGACATTTTATTGCTGAGTAGTATTCCATTGTGTGAATATGCCAACATTGATTAATTATTCCCCAGTTACTGGGTGTTTTGGTTGTTTATTGCTTTTTGGCTATTATGTATGATGTTATGTGTAAGTCTTTATGGTAACACTTTATCATCTCTTGAGTAAATGCTTAGGAGTAAAATTGTTGAGTCACAGGTTAAGCATATTTTAATTTTTATAATAAATCATGAAATAATTTTTCAATTTTACTTAACAATTTTACATCCCCATCAAAAAATGAAAGAATACTGTGAAACGGAATAGCAAAATAACATCTATTTATATTGGAATGTAGGAGAGATATCTCTGAGGTGGACATGAAAGATAAAAAAGAGGCATATGAAGAGGCAAAGACATAATATGCATCTATCTATTTGGTATGTTTGAAAAACTAAAAATAGGTCCACGTATGGATTACAGCAATTAAGGTTGTATATTTGAAGGATGGTTTTATCCTCAGTGAGGATGTGTGTTGCAATGGGTCAACTAGAAACAATACAAAAATAATGTGTTGGTTAAAACATTTATTGCCAGTGCTGATGGGAAACAGCAGAATTGTAGAGATATGAGTCTAAAACAGGAAAACCACTAAGAAAGTAAATATGGAAGATTAGACAAGAAATGGCTTGAATGGGAAAAAGGTAGTTGAGAAAGAACTGGGAAATTTTCACATTTTGTTCATTATTATAAATAGGGTTTGGGGCCATTTGAATTTACTTCTACAAGTTTTTTATGCATTTTGGCTTGATCTCTTAAAATAAGCATATTATATATTAAACTTTTTCTTCAAAAATTTCTATTATATTTTATTTTGAAACCACATATATTTATTCACTTGTATAACTTCTATCTTTTCTCTGAAAATTCTTTCTGAAAGTGTCCTTTCTTGATTAATGGATATCTTGCCTTATTTATCCAATAATTAGGGATTAGAAAAAAAAAATTCCCCCTCCCCCCACCAACTACCACTTCATGGCAGTGATTCTTGCTTGATCAATACCGTGTGTGACTTAACTACTGGTAATTGAGGATGACAGTGAACATTTACACATTCAAGATTTTACCCTATTGCCATATAAGGAAATTCTGGATGTACCATAGTTACTGAATTCAGCATTTTGTTTCTTAATGAATCATCAAGCATACAGAAAGTCTCAGTACTGCCAGGAGAAGGCCTGGCATGGCGTTTTATTTGATAAGGGTGAATAATAGATCACTGAAATTGTCTCATGGTGAAAGATCTTCTCCTGTTTTTGAACCCTGTCTAGAATCAGCTTTATAACTCAGAATGGAAAAATATATATATTTCTTGTCTCTGCTCCTACTTTTTATCTACTATGTCTGATTACTTGAAGTGATTATCTTCAAACCAAACCACTAAGCTAAATAAACTAAATTGGGAGATGTGAGCCTCCACATATAACCTCTCTACAATAAGCAGGAGAGTAAAAATTAGGCTTCAGGACTTTTTTCTCTGAGGAAGAAGGAAACAGAGTGACTGCATTTCTCCTTATACCTGCCATAATTCCTTAATGACTCAATCTGTTTCAAAGATAAGATCATATGTTAAAAATTAAGATTTCCAATGTAATATATATTCGGAAAAAGTTCTACAGGACTGCATATTATTGGTAGGTTTTATCAAGGAGTGGTGTCATTGTAAGTGTATATCCTTACTTTCATTCACCATATTTTTAAAAATTTCACTTCTGTAAAAATACATGTGTACATTTATAAACATTGTATTATATTTATATTTATGGAGATATAAATGATATATTATTTCAAACATAATTATTTACAGAGTATTGTCATCAATATGATATTCTTTACATAAAATCAAATAAAAATCGATTATGCAAAAGGAAAAGCTTTTTTTTTCAATTTTCCTATTTTTTTTCAGTTCCACTGAAAAAATGTGAGTACATGTCAGGTCATGCTTTCAGTCTCTCCACCTGCAACGGAACTACTTTATTTGCAACATGCCAAAAAAATAAAAATAAAACTAGGAAGAAAATGTTGGCAGGACAAAACAGAGACAGCTATGTAAATCTTGAATGGGCCAACATTTACTTTTTGGAGCAGTTTTGGCACCAATTACTATTGGATGAATACTTTCTGAAATTTACTGCAAAAAAAAAAAAAAGAAGAAGGTATAGGAGAAGGATAGGACATGACCTACCATGGTGCTTTATTTAATTGGGTGAGCAATAGATACCTGAAATTGAAAGTTACTTTGAAAAATTAAGGTATCTGAGCAAATGTAGCATATGCTACTCTTCAAAGAAGTTGCCATAAAGTGAATAAACAGGAACAAGAGTAGATTTTTCACATTTGTATACCAAGTACAAAGGTATAAAGAATAGATTCTAACCATATATATATATATTTCATTTGGTTTTGGATAACTATACTTCTGGGCGAAAAATGTGCCCATTTGAGCTATATATTGTATCAAAAGTATAAATTAATTTGCAAATATTAAATTTTATATGCAGTTATAAGAAAATGTATAAAATACTGAAGGAGATATGTTAGTTATAACAACATGTTTTTTCTGTGATGGGGTGGAAGTTAAGTAAGTTGGTTGAAATATGATATAAGCCGGGCTCGGTGGCTCAGCCTGTAATCGCGCGCCTTTGGGAGGCTGAGGTG
>NW_007252178.1:107546-199094 GCF_000164805.1 Carlito syrichta | reverse complement strand
CTGTAATTCTAGCTACTTGGAAGGCTGAGGTGGAAGGATCGCCGGAGCCCAGCAGGCGAGATTGTGGTGGCCGGGAGCGGCCACTGCACTCCAGTCTGGGCGACAGAGTGAGACTCCAACTCAAAAAAAAAAAAAAAAAAAAAAGAAATATGATATATATTTATATTTTTAAATATATTATGCTAAAAACAGCACCGTATTTTTAAAAATTTCACTTCTGTAAAGATACATTTGTACATTTATAAACATTGTATTATATTTAAATTTATGGAGATATAAATGATATATTATTTCAAACATAATTATTTACAGAGTAATGTCATCAATAAGATATTCTTTATATAAAATCAAATAGAAATCTATTATAAAAAGGAGGAAAAGTATTTTTTTCAATTTTCCTATTTTTTTAGTTGTGGTAAAAACACAGATCTACTGTCTTAACAAAATTTTAAGTGCACAATGTGTTTTTCTTTATATTTGTTTTTCTGCTTCAGTTAACTGCTTGTAGCTGCACAAGTTGCTTTAAAATTTTTGAAACCAAATAAATTAAACATATTTTTAAAAATAATGTAAGTTATACATTTATTACTATATTTCTGATTATATAAAGCACTCAGGTGTCCCTTTTACAAAATATTTACCAAATAAAATACCAAATAAGAAACATATAAACTATATTTTAGCCAGCATAGAAAATAATGTTTTATGAACCAAATTAATATATTATTATTATAAAAAATCATGGTTGAGTTGTTTATATTCCTTAATCTTTCAAAGAGTCTTTATAAAGGACATTTGTTCACAATCCATTTAGTATATAAAGCAACTGGCAATCCTGTGCTATTGATCATTGATTTTATCACGTTCACATTTTTACTCCACAGCACTAATCTGTTCCCTACCAACTCCTTCACTAAAGCTAGCACATCGCTTTAATACCTATTTCTTCCAAAGTCTAGTGTTGGATTCTTGGTGGCATACTTGAGGATATGAATATATTTTCACCAGGTAAAATATATTCCCAGGGACAAGATTTACATCTGGCAATTAAAAAAAATATTAGTATTAAGTATGCAGATCTTTATATTACCTTTCCACAAACTCAATGACTTTTACATATAGGCAAAAGAAAAAGCTCTGACTTTTATAATTCAAATTTTTATCAATGTTCATCAGTTCAGTATGCCCATCTTCATAACTTCCTTATTCAATAGGAATAATTATATTTTTTGCCAATGCAAATATTCTTTATTTTTTAAAAAATTTTTATTGACATATAATATTTATACCTATTGATGGAGTACATATGATATTTTGATACAAACGTGTGATGTGTAGTGATCAAATCTGGGTAATTGGGATAGCTATCATCTTAAACATTTATCATTTCTTTGTGTTAGGAACATTGCAAATCTCCTAGCTATTTTGCTATTTTGAATCTCCTATAAGAGATTATTGTTACAGTTGCCCTCTTGTACCACCAAACACTATAAACTAATCTTTGTATCTAACTATATTTTTGTACCCATTAACCAATTCCTCTTTATCTATTCTCTAGACTACCAGACTACCCTTGCTGGCTTCTGGTAGTCAGTATTCTACTCTCTACTTCAATGGGACCAATTTTTTTAACTCCCACATAGAAGAACGTGATATTTGTGTTATTGTGTCAGACTTATCTCACTTAAAAATTACCCTCCAGTTGCATTACTGTTGTTGCAAATAACAAGATTTCATTTTGTTATGACTGAATATTTCATTTTCTGCACCTGATTTCCTTTATCCATTCATCCATTTGTGGGCACTTGGATTGATTCCATTTATTGTCTTTGTGAATACCGCTGCAATAAACATGGGAGTGCAGACATCTTTGTTACACTGATTTTCTTTATTTTGGATATATATTGGCAGTAGGATTGTTGAACCAGACAATAGTTCTATAGTTTTTTTTTTTAAACTCCATTCTATTTTCCATACTAGTTTGCATTCTCAACAATAATGTACAAGCATTTCCCTCTCACAGAACCTTTGCCAGTATTTGTTATTTTCTGATGCTTATAAATTAAATACACTGTTTCATAGCCTTAACAGACTTTACAAAATAAGGTATTCTTGCTGTTATCTCAGATTATTGAGGATCATGCCTTTGGCTTCAAAATTGCTTTCATGAAAGGTGACACAAAAGCTGTGTTTTGATGATAAGGTGCCATTCAAATCTCTGGTATCTGAATTCAGTAATCACATATGTTTGGTGACTTGGTTTATTGTTGTAGTATCTATAAAAACAAACAGGGCCCAGGGTCCTTTGTAACCATAGTTGTTAAAGGTTATAAAAAATTGTAACTCCTTGTAGCCTATTCATCATGATAGCCTAAATCCCATTGTTCTTATCGTCTCTCTACTGCCTATATTTTTTTTCCCAGATCCTGCACCATCATCTTTATCTGCCTTGCTGACTGGGGGCAGGCTGGCATCACACGTGTTTCTTCTGCCAATAATTCCTCACCACTTTGTGTTAACACCTCTTGGGCTTTCCACCCCGCTCATCTTTATGCCAAAACTGCCAAACTCATAGCAGCAGTGATCAGGATATAAAAATATATTGTGGATAATTTTAAAATTCAACCCATGTCAATATTTTTATTTCAATGAACACTTTTCCTAATATAATCTAACAACTTTTGTGGGTCAGTATTTAGCATGCTTAAAGTAAGTCACCAGTTTTCTGCTAAAATTGAAACTCTAACAAATTTATGTCTCAGAATTAAAGCTTTCAGATCTTGATCTTCAGAGTTCCTGAAAATGCGGTGGAAAAACATAACTCTAGAATTGTTGATTTCTACAGGCAGTTCTACAAGAAATCTCTTTGGGGCTCCATAATCTAGATGACCTACAGGTTAGTCACAATACTATTCGTTCTCCTTTTGCGTTTAGTCTAGAGATTTGCAAAGAATAGAAAAGCAAAAATGTTATTCAGCTGACTCACAGAGATGAGCCTCCAAAGCTGGGGTTTCAAGGCCACCTGATGTGGTGGAGGTGTCATTTGATGAGACATAAGCATTCTCAATGCCTAGATGTGGGATATGCTTGAATTGTCTCTGTAGTATTGTGCATTGAACTCCTTGCTGGTGTTCACACATGTACCAGTGGCCAGAGGTAACCATTACCGATCTGTAACACAAGTCTACTCAGCATCAACAAAGGTACCTGCATAGTCAATGTTTTTATTTCCTTGATATCCTTGGCCTCCCAAAGTACTGGGATTATAGATGAGCCACTGCGCCTGGCCCACAATCATTTTATATAGACATTCAAAGGTGCATCCTTCTCACATTCAGTTGGTAAGCTCTCTGTATGTCTGTAGTACTTAATAGGATTTGTTTATTCACAAAGATATTTGATGAGGCAAGATAATATTTCACTTTTTCCTTTTCTTTCTCTCCCCACATACTTGGAATAGAAAGGATGGGTTACAAATCAGCTATTAACACTTTATTTCATGACCAGCTACTTCACTGCATAATCAGGTATGCAGCAGGCCTGGCTATGGCCTACTAGGCACTAAAGCCTAATACTAATCATGCTGATACCTGAGGACTTGGGGAGATAGGCCACAGAAAGAGAGAGACAGAGCTCCCATTAGACACAGTGTACTGCCTTGGATGACTCCTTATGTAGTTGGAAGACTCTTCTGAGATACACAACTGATCCTTGCCTCAGACCTAGGACAAGGTTCTTAACTTCATCTCAGGAAAGAAATCAAGGATGAATCAAAAAAAATAAAGGGAAGAACTCTAATTCAAACTTAAAGTACACACTCAAAAGAGGGGAATATAGGCGATCTCTATCTTTCTGTAGTAACTGGGAGATGTCCCTTAATAATAGGGAATGTTGGCTTTTATCTAGTTTTTATATCAGTTCCATGTCAGTTACAAGTCACAGGAAGTTTTTTAACCTCCATGTCAGTAATTTTTCATTGTTCCCTATGCCTATACTAGCTAACCTTCCTCAATGCTTCTTAACATTCTGTGGGTAGGGCCAATCTATATGTTATTTTCTCCCTTTTTCAGAAGTGCAATAAAACTTGTTTGGCCCCAATTTTTTCAATTATGCTTTGTTCAATGTACTTTGTATGCAAATAATATGTTATCAAAAAGATTATCTGAGGATCTAAGAGTTGCCCGTACTCCTGGAATACTAAAGTTAATATATATACAAATAGGTGCTTTTCTATTTAATTACTCTATTATAATAAATTGCACTAAGCTTTCTTAGACATTTGAATGTTATAGTGCCTGACAATGAGTTCTTAAACACTTGTTTTATAGTGAGTTATAACACCTACAGGGATTTTTCAGCTTAGCCAATAATTGTATCACCACCCGTTGTTGCCCTTTTAAATCATGTTGCTAGGGGACTGAGCTTAAGAATACTAAGCATCTCAAATTAAGAGTGTTCTCAGAAAGTGCTAATTACATGCTCTTATTACCTTAGAACATATACCCTCTAGATATCAGTGAAAAGTAATTTTAAAAATTTAGACATATTTGTAAAGGAAAATTTGAAATGAGAAAGACATTAATTTATTTCTATAGATCAGTTTTTGCTTGTATAGTTGATCTTAGCATTAAACCATCAAAGTAGCTCTCTGTGCTAGTCTCATGGTTCTTTGAATTCTGAATCAACATACATCATACTGCGTTATCCTTCGACCTATTCCCTAAGTAACATGTAAAACTGCTAAATTGGAATGGAGCTAAAGCAAAAGAAATCTCTGCAGCATTTCTTATATAGTTCAAATTATTGTCTCCCCCGAATCTCATGTTAAAATGTGATCCCTAATGTTGGTGGCAGAGCCTAATGGGAGGTGATTGGATCATGGGGTCAGGTACTTCATGAATGATTTGGTGCTGTTCTCACCATAATGAGTGAGTTCTCATCTGTTAGTTCATAGGAGACTTGGTTGTTTAAAAGAGTCCGGTACTACCTCCTCTCTCTGTCTTACTTCTGCTTTCACTGTGTGACATGCCTGCTCCCTTCCTGCCTTCCACCATGATTGCAACATTTCTGAGCCCTTATGAGAAGACAGAAAATGCTAGGGCTATGCAGAGCATTGAGCCAAATAAAATTTTTTCCTTTATAAATTGCCCAGCTCAGGTATTTCTTTACAGCAATGCAAAACAAACTACTATAGAAAATTAGTAATGAGGAGTGAGACATTGCTATAAATATAGCCAAAAATATAGAAGTAGTTTTGAAACTGGGTAGTGGTCAGAGGTTGGAAGAGTTCGGAGACCTCAGAAGACCAGAAATGAGGTAAAGCTTAAAACTTATTATAGACTGGTTAAGTGGTGGTGACCAAAATGCTAATAGAAATTTGGACAGTGAAGTCCAGGCTGACAAGGTCTCAATGGAAATGAGGAATTTACTGAGAATTGGGGAAAAGGTCACTCTTGTTATATCTTAGAAAAAGATTGGGCTACATTGTGTTTATGTCACAGGACTTTGTGGAAAGCTGAACTTGAGAGTGATGACTTAGGTTACCTGGAGGAAAAAAACCTCTAAGCAATAAAATTTTGAGACTGTGAGGTTATCACTTCTCAGTGCTTATGGTGATCTTATAAAAAAGAAAGAAAGAAAGAAAGAAAAACAAAGTAGAAAAAAATTGGAAAATTCTCAACCTGGCCATGTAATAGAAAGAGCATTTTTGGGACAGGAATTTAAGAGTGTGTCCAAGCCACCACTTCCTAAAAAGATTGGCACAGTTACAAAAGAGTCAGGTACTATTCCCTCAAGAAAATGGAAGAAAATCCCTAAAGTCATTTCAGAGATCTTTGAGGCTGCCCCTTCCATCACAGGCCCAAGTCTAGGATAATGGAATGGGTTCAGGAGACAGGCCTGGAGTCCTGCTGTCCCATGCTCTCTGCATTTGAGCAACTCCTGCTCCAGCCTCTACTGAAAGGGCAGCAAATACAGCCTGGACCACCACTCTGGAGAGTGCAAGCGGTTAGCCTTGATGACTTTCAAGTTGTGTTTGGCCTGCAGGTGCACAGGATTAAAGAGTGAAGGAGGCTTGGCAAACTCCATCTCCATTCCAGAGGATGAAAAGGGAAAGCCTGGAAGCCCAGACAGAAGCCTAACATGGGATGTAGTCTCAGCAGAGAGCGTCTACTAGGACAGTGCTGAGGGGAAACTTGGGATTGGAACTGTCCACACAGAGTCCCTACTGAAAACACTGCCTAGTGGAGCTGTGGGAAGGGGACCCCTGCCCTTCAGACCCTAGAACAGGAGAGCCACTGGTGGCATTCATTCTCAGCTTAGAAAAGCTACAGGCATTTAACTCCAACCCACGAGAACAGCCATGTGAGTTGTGCCCACAAAAATCTACAGAGGTGAGTTGCGAAAGCCTTGGAAGCCCACCACTTACATCATTTTGTTAAGTATGCAGGACATGGAGTCAAAGATTATTTTGGTGCTTTAAAGTTAAGTGTCTGCCCTCCTGGATTTCAGACTTGTGTAGGGCCTGTTGCGCCTTTCTCTTGGTTGATTTATCCATTTAGGATGGAAATGTTCACGTGAATTCTGTATGACCATTGCATCTTAGAAGTAAACAATCTTTTTTTAAAAAAATTTACTGACTAATAGGTGGAAGGAACTTGTCTTGCATCTCAGCTGGGACTTGGACTTTAGAGTTTGAGTCGATCTCAGAATGAGTTAAGACTTTGGGGGACTATTTGGAAGAGATGATTGTATTTTGCAATGTGGGAAGTACCTCAATTTGGGAGGCAAGAGAAGAAATAATACAGTTTGGATTGTTGTCTCCTACAAATCTCATGGTTGAAATGTGATCCTCATTGTTGGAGGTAGAACCTAGTGGGAAGTGATTGGATCATGTGGGCGGAACTTTCATGAATGGCTTGGTGCCTTTCTCATAGTGAGTTCTCACTCTGTTAGTTCACATGAGAGTTGATTGTTTAAAAGAGGCTGACACCACCTTCTTCAATTCCTGCTTCCTCTCTTGCTGTGTGACTTGCCTACTCCATTTTCACCTTCCACCCATACATATAGCCTAATGAGCAGTTCTTTAAATCTCGATGAGAAGAGGGGGGAAAATAACCTGTTGTATACAGTATTCTGTCATTAATTGGGTATAGACTGCTGACACATAACAGCTATTCTCTAGACTGTCACTGAAGGAGAGAAAAGTAAAATTCTCCAAGTGGGAAGAACTTTGAAAATACATCTGAATGACCATTTTGCCTCAAAAGAGGAGAAGAGGAATAGAAAGAATAATGCCCCTCCAGACTGATGTCTACATTCTAATCTTAGGAACCTGTGACTATGTTAGCTTATACTGTATAAGAGACTTTGCAGAGTGATTAATTTAAAGAACTTGAGATTGGAGAATTATTATGAATTTTCTGGGAAACCTCAACATAATCACAGGTTGTCTTACAAGAAGTAGGCAGGAGATCAGAGAGGGGAAAATAAAAGCTACAAAGTTGACTATGAAGACAGACAAATCGGTCATAAGCAGCCTGTGGAAGCTAATTTGTGTAATCTTTCTCATGGAACATTGATTTCCAATGTCTGAACAGAAATGTTTCATATATTTTGGGTTTTTTTGGATGTTCTGATGGGTAGAAATCTTCAGTCACTATTACTCCATCTTAATCAAAAGCAGAAATAATTTACTTATAATCTTGAATTTTTATTTATTTATTTATTGTAACGATGAGGCCTCACCAAGTTGTACTGGCTGGTCTTAAACCCATGAGCTCAGGCAATCCTCTCACCTCGGCCTCCCAAAGTGCTGGGATTATAGGCATGAGCCACCGTGCCTGGCCTTGAATGATTATTTTGCAATCCTTTCTGTTACCTCACAAAAGTCATTTGGAAACTCTATTTTAAGGAGGTTCACCCATCCCCAGTGCTGTACTGATATATTATCAACACATGCCCTTCTGATTTATGCAGGTAATGCTACTGGTTTAGGAAATGGGATTTTTGCCAGGAAAACATATATTGGAATTCCTATAAAGTACTGTCATCTAAGCTCAAATGCCTTTGTGCACAAATACAGACTACCTTTTCTGTGTTTGCGAATTTACCCCCATTCTACGTCTATAAAAGCCTTTTCCACAGGCCATTCAGTTGAATACAACTGAAGTCCATCTTTCCTTTGAATACTGACAGTAGGTGAATCCATGAACCTGCTGAAATCACCTGAGCAATGAGGTTCAGTCTGGGTCAAGTAAGGCTGCTGATTTCTACCTGTGCCATTTACATAACACTTTCCTTTTTAACTATTCTAATTTCTTAATCTTTTCTGCAAAACTACTAGATGCCAGTAATTCTGAGTGTATTGTACCTAGATCCTACAACAATTTAGAAGGCTAATAATCAACCAAATAAATGTCAAGTGAATGTTATGTACTTCTAAGTAGTCGTTGTACAACTCAAATGGCTCAGATCCATCAGAGAAATCTCTATTCATGGGCGCTATAGTCTTACAAAATGAATTTCTTACTAGTAAAACTTGAAAGTAGAAATTAATTCTTGATTCATTGGCTACATAATGAATGCTGTGCCAGCAGGCATGGCAATAACATTAATCTCCTTATACATTTTCATTCTTGAGTTACTAAGTGCATTGTCACTAAGCACTAATGTTTTGAGTTTGTTTGTTTGTTTGTTTGTTTTTTTCCCCTGAGAGGTGGTTCTCAACAATGAACTTAAAATAATCTATAGATCATGCTGTCAGCAGATGTGCTGTCATCTAGGCTTTTTTGTTCCATTACTGGACCACAGGCAGAGTAGATTTAGCATAATATTTAAGGACCCTCGGATATTTATAATGATAAATGAGCATTGCTTAACATAAAATCAAAAATTGCATTTACCCCTAACAGGAGAGTCAGCCTGTCCTATGAATTTTGTAAACTAGGCATTGATTTCTCCTCTTTACCTATGAAAGTCCTAGATAACATCTTCCAATACATGGCTGTTTTATTTACATTGAAAATCTGTTGTTTAGTGTAACCACCTTCATCAGCAATCTTAGCTAGATATCCTGGAAAATTTACTGTAGCTTCTGTATCAGCACTTGCTGCTTCATGTTGCAATTTTATTTCATGGCGACAGCTTCTTTTCTTAACCTACTTGAACCAGCCTCTGCTAGTTTCAACTTTTTTCCTTCAGTTTTCTCAGTTCTCTCATCCTTCAAATAATTGAATAAAGTTCTTTCCCTGGTTTAGGTTTAAATTTAAGGGAATATTGTAGCTGGCTTGATCTACTAACCAGACCACTCAAAGTTTCTCCAAATCAGTAATAAGGTTTTTTTATTTTCTTATTATTCATATATTTACTAGAGCAGCTCTTCAGGTTTTTTAAAACTTTTCTTTGACATTCACAACATGGCTGACTGTTTTGTTCAAAATGCCTAGCTTTCTACTTACAATATACCTTCCTCATTAAGTTT
This sequence comes from Carlito syrichta, assembly GCF_000164805.1. NCBI lineage: Eukaryota > Metazoa > Chordata > Mammalia > Primates > Tarsiidae > Carlito > Carlito syrichta. The sequence continues at coordinate 189,613 of NW_007252178.1, read as the reverse complement.
AATCATTTTTAGCTTTTGATTTACAGTGAGAGATTTGTAATTGTTCCTTTTACTTGAACACTTATCAGTCATTGTAGCATTATCAATTGGTCTAATTTTAATATCGTTGTATCTTAGAAAATAAGGAGGCCCAAGGAAAGGGAAAAAGATAGGGAAATGGTCTGTTGGTGGAGCAATCAGAACACACAATTTAATGAATAAGTTTGCTATCTTATATGGTCATGGTTCAGGGTGACTCAAAACAATTACAATAGTAACATCAAAGATCACAGATCACAGATCAGTAATACATATAGTAATGACAAGAAAGCTCATAATATTGTGAAAATTTTCAAAATATGACACAGAGACACCAAGTGATCACAAGCTGTCAGAAATAGTGCCAATAGACTTGCTTGACACAGGCTTGCCATAAATCTTCAGTTTGTTAAAAAACATATATATTAATAAATTGTGGTAGAGAAAAGTACAATAAAATAAAGTGTACCTGTCTTTAAATCAAGTAAAATTGAGTTTGTATTCCTGTTTAGCCACTTATAATTTGATATAAATTAGGGAAACTTTGTAAATTTAATGAAACACTTATGTAAAATGCAATTATCGATATTGTAAACACTCTGGAAAGGGCTCATCATTCTAGATGACATTAAGAATATTCATGATTTATTTTTAAAAGTTCAAAATATCCACATGAACAGGAGTTTAGTAGAAGTTGATTCCAACCCTCATGGATGATTTCAAGAGATTCAGGACTTCAGTGGAGGAAGTAACTGCAGATGTGGTAAAAAAAATAGTAAAAAAAACCCCAAAAAACTAACAAGTTGAAGTAGGGCCTAAAGAAGTGACTGAATTGTGGTTGTCTCCGGACAAAGTTTGAATGGATGAGGAATTGCTTCTTGTGGATGAGCAAAGAAAGTGGTTTCTTGATATGGAATCTCCTCCTGGTTAACATGATATGAATACTGTTAAAATTATAATAAAGAATTTAGAATGTTACATGAACTTAGTTGAGAAAGCATTTCCAGAGTTTGAAAGGAATGAGTCCAATTTTGAAAAACAATTTATATTGTGGATAAAATGATATCAAAAGACATCACACAATACAGAGAAATCTTTTGCTGAAAGAAGAGTGAATCCATGCAGTAAATATCACAGTCTAATTTAAGAAATTAGCACAGACACTCCACTTTTCAGCAGCTACTACCCTGACCAGTCAGTAAGTCATCCACATGAAAGCAAGAATTTTTCCCCAGCAAAAATTATTATGACTTGCTAAAAACTTAGATGATAGCTAGCATTTTACAACAATAGAGTATTTTTAAATTAAGGTATTGGATAATGTTCATTATATGTCAATTATAAGTAATAAGATAATTGATCATAGTTGACTTCACAATATACTACTCATAATTTTGTATTATTAAATAATATCATTTGGGTTAAATATATATTGTTTTCATATACAGGGTTTAATTAATATATTAAATACCTTAAATAAGGTATTGGTTTGTTTTGTGCTGCCCAATCTAATTTTGAAGACCAGTCTCCAGTGTTTGAGGGAAGGCCTTGTGAAAGATGTTTGGATTGTGGGGGTGATCATTTTTGAATAGCTTGATGGTGTTCTCAGGGAGTGAGTTTTTACTCTTAGTGTCTGTAAGAAATGGTTGCTGAAAGTTACCTGACACTTCCTTCTCTCACCCTTGCTTCCTCTCTTGCCATGTAATCTCTGAACATGAGCTCCCCTTCTTCTACCATGTGCAGAAACAACTTAAAGCCCTCACCAGATGCAGAATCATGTTTCTTGTACCTGTGAGTCACATAAAACTTTTTTTCATTATAAATTACCCAGGATCAACTTTTGTTCTTTTTAAACAACACAAATGAACCAACACAGCTATGTGCCTTTTTTAGACATAATGTTATTGCACAATTAATAAACTATTGTATAGTATAAACATGACTTTTACATGCACTGGAAAACTAAACAATTTGTGTGACTTTATGGTGATTTTGCTTTATTGTGGTCTGGAAATATACCTGCAATATTTAAGAAGTATACTTGTACCTGAACCTATATCTACACACACACACACACACACACACACACACACACACACAAATACACACAACCCATTTTATTATCTATTAGGATACTGATGAAAAAAATTATGTTAAATGACTATGCAAGAAAAAGGCACAATGCTATTTGAAATATTAGGATTATAGAATATGCCATCTGACCCCTTGTCCAGTGATCCTTTCTATTAAGCTATCAACTTATAGAATTAAAACAACAAATGACCAAAGATGTAACATTTAGGTGGTGCAATATAATAAACTTTTAATTAAAATTCTCAGATCTAGAAGGAAATATTTAATTATCTTTATAACATATTACCTACACTTTTCTACTATTATATAACATAATTTGAGGTTAAATATTTAGTATTTTTATGTAGGAAAGTGAAATTGAGGGTAGTAGTGATTTGTTTTGAAGATATATTTTATAATTTCATTTTTTGTTTATGCTTATTATGAGTTCTCTAGCAGTCTCATATTGATATTAATTTAAAATCAATGATATATAATAAATCTTTTGGTAACTATTTTGAAATATAGCTTTATACCCACTTACTACCTTTAAGACTATTTGACTAAGTCATACATCATTTTAAAAATGGAAAATTTACAAAGAGGGCACATTAGTTAGCTAAGTCCAAGTACACAGGTGTACCCTGTACCACATACAGTTAATTTTGGTTTGGATTTGTGACATGCAAAGATTTGTTGACTGGTGCAATAAAAATAGGAAGGCATAAAATGTGTGACACTCAATAATTCTATTTGGGAACTTGATATTCTCTGTACTCAGTGTACATCTTGGTATTGTCCCAAATTTTTGATGATACCTCCAAATACTCTTTTAGTTAAGAGTTTTATTGCCCTTGGGCTATTTTTCACTTTTCCAATTTGGTTTGGAACATTTCTGACTTTACCTATTTCTATCTAAATCTACAAAAATACTTGAAAGCTTTTGCTGACTTTTACATAGCATTTGGGGATTCAGTCTAAAAAGAGTCTCACAGAAAGTATAAGAATTGCAAATCTATCCACACTGAAATGATAACATAATAGTTCACAAGCACTGAATGACTTTGGGATGAAAAAATGATACATTTTGCCCATCCTTGACCAAATTAAATACTGAGAAGTAAACATAAGAAAAAAAATGAGCCAGGCTCAGTGGCTCAGCCTGTAATCTCAGCGCTTTGGGAGGCTGAGGTGGGCGGATTGCCTGAGTCCATGGGTTTGAGACCCGCCTGGGCAACTTGGTGAGATCTCATCTCTACAATAAATCAAAAATTATCCGGGTGTGGTAGTGCGCACCTATAGTTCCAGCTACTTGGAAGGCTGAGGCCGAAGGATGGCTGGAGCCCAGCAGGTCGAGGCTGCAGTGGCCGGGAGCAGCCACTGCACTCCACTCTGAGTGACAGAGTGAGACTCCAACCCCCCCCCAGAAAAAAAAGAAAAGAAAAAAAGAAAAAAAATGAATTGCTTTAGGATCTCTATAATAAAAATTGTATAATAAATGGTCATTATAATAGTAACACCCTGCAGTAAAATATATTAACTTGGTACAAAGGAAATTGCGGTTTTGGACCATGAATTTTAAATCATTATAATTAGCCTCAAACACATCTTTAATTATCAAAATAGGAACCATTACAATCAGCACATTTTTGCCAATGAGACATAAGTTCATTTATTCCTGTAGTATAAAAATCTATGCTTCAGGATTCAGTGAACTCTTGGAAAGCATTTTCTGCATCCTGCTGGTTGTGTAAGAGTTTTCCCTGCAAAAAGTTGTCAAGATGCTTAAAACAGTGGTAGTCCATTGTCTAGAGGTCAGGTTAATATGGCTGATGAAGTAAAACTTCACAGCCCAATTCATTCAACTTTTGAAATATTGGTTGTGTGATGTGAGGCCAGGCATTGTCATGGAGAAGAATTGGACCCTTTCTGTTGACCGATACCAGCTGCAGGCATTGCAGTTTTCAGTGCATCTCATAGATTTGTGGAGCATATTTCTCAGATATAATGGTTTCACTGGGATTCAGAAAACTACAGTGGGTTAGACTGGCAGCAGACTACCAAACAGGGACCATGGCCTTTTATTGGTGTAACTTGACTTTAGGAAGTGTTTAAGAGCTTCTTCTGCATCCAGGTACTGAGCTGGTCATCGTCAATTATCATATACAACCCACTTTTCATCACATGTCACAATCCTATAGAGAAATGGTTTGTTGTTGCTGCATAAAATAAGAGAAGAAGACACTTTAAAATTACCATTCTTTTCATTTGTGGTCATTTCATGAGGCACCCACTTATCGAATTTTTTCATCTTTCCAGTTTTCTTCAAATGCTGAATGAACATAGAATGGTTGACATTGAGTTCTTCAACAATTTATTTTTAGTTGTCAAAGGATCAGTTACAATGACAGCTCACAATTGATCATTGTCAATTTCTGATGACCAGCCACTAGGTTCTTCACATTCAAGGTACTCATCTCCTTTGCAAAACTTCTTGAACCACCACTGCATTATATTTTCATTAGTAGTTCCTGGGCCAAATGCATTATTGATGTTTCAAGTTGTCTCCACTGCTTTATGACCCATTTTAAACTCAAATAAGAAAATCGTTCAACTTTGCTTTTGTTTAACATCATTTCCATAGTCTAAAATATAAAATAAATAGCAAAAAAGCAAGAAATGTGTATTAAAAAAAGCATGATCACATTTATTTAAGACTGTATTCCAACAGTCTTAAAACTGCTAATCTTAGCAATGCAAAAACTACAATTACTTTTGCACAAACATAATAATTTAGAAATGTCAATAAATAGAATTCAAGCATAATTATTTATCAATGTTTGTACTATTTAGCTGTAATAGGACTCATATCTTCAAACCTCTCAGATTAAAATATGTTTTCTCAATGATTCTAAATACAATAAAATAAAACTTTTAATTAAGTTGTTGACAATGCAAAATTATAACACAGAATTGTATGTAATATTTTATGCCATATAATTAAATGAATCAGTATATTCAGAAATTAATTACTAAATTACATAAAGTAAAAAGGAATAGCTATAATAATGTGGGAATAAATAAAGCAGAAATATAACTATAGTGGAATGGTAGAAATTTCAGATTTGAAAAGTTGGGCCTAATGGATTATATTCTATTAAGTATAATAATGCAATTGAAGACTTCCTAATTTCCTGAAAGATAAGATGCTTGGGCCAGTCACGTAAGAATATCAGTGAAAATACACCTACTTTTCTTGATCTTCAAATGACAAAATACTCATATAGCACAAAAAAATAAATGAGAGGCATTTGATTACATGATTTTTCACCTTGTAACACAGATATAATGATTCTATAAATTAATACTAATTTATTACCAAGACTATAAAAGGAAATCTTATGGGAGAGAACAAAATGCAAGCGGCCACTGCACTCCAGTCTGGGTGACAGAGTGAGACTCCAACTCAAAAAAAAAAAAAAAATTGAGACAGGGTCTCATATTTGCATCTTAGCCTCAAACATTTTAATACAATTTAAAATCCTTGTATTTCTTTTTAAAGGTAACTTTATACCATATAAATAATATATATCTGCTGGAAAAAAAATTAACTTAATGACATTAGCCTTTAAAAGTAAACCATCATGTTTAATTAAATATTGCACAGGCAAAGTTGTAAAATACAATGTATTTTAAAAACAGGAGTGATATATTTGTTATGAAATCTTTCATACTGCAAATTTCAACCTGTTTTCTATTTAGAATAAGATGAATCTTAAATATATTTTGTACTCATTTGCATTTTCCTGCGTACTCATGAAAGTACTCTTTATTTTCACTGACATTTCTTCTTTTTCTAAAATATAAATAAATTTGTCTCCCAGATGGTTTCAAAATAAGATCAATGCTTTTCCAAACTACATATTCAACAGAGATCTATAAAGAAGTTATTCTATCAAATGTATTGATACAACTGCAATCCTCCCTTCCTTCCTTCCTCCTTTTCTTTCTTCATTTCTTCCTTCTTTCCTTCTTTTATTCTTCCTCCTTCCCTCCCTTTTTTCCTCTGTCCCTCTCTCCTTCCATTCCTTTCTTCTTTCTTTTTCTTTATGGAGGAAAGAAAATTAGTTCAAGTACTTAGAAGGAAATGTTATGTCAGTCTTCTTTCTCCCTCCCTCCTTCCCTGTCTTCCTTCTCCCTCTTGGATTTCCTTGATATATTTATTGCTGCAAAACATCAGAAACTGAAATGAAAAAAAATAAGTTTAAAAAGTATGATAGCTTCTATAAATTGCATGCATCAAGTTGTATAAGGTATATAGAGGAATCAACATTGAAGATGGTTAATGTATACATTATCTCTATCATTTTTAATGCTCTATAACAAATAACACTAGAAAATATGTCTTAATATGTTCCTTTTATTCCCCATTGCATGTTCCTTTTGCTTTTTTGAGTATTTTTATTTTATTTTTTTTATTTTTTACTTTCATTTTCTCAAGGATCTCAATGTTAAATTAGTATGTATTTCCAGATTTTTTTTAAACTTTCAAATTTCTGCTGCTTTGCCTTAAATCTTTATTTAAAAGAACTCTAAGTATTTTATTTTCAGATAGTTTTTGTTTTTTGTTTTGTTTTGTTTTCTCTAATGACTCCATTTCTGAAAAGGAGAAACTCTCATCTTTACTGCCTAAAATGTAACTCTCAAATTGACAACTTGTACTTTTAGAAACAGCCTGTGATGATAATATAGTAATCTGCCTGTAATTGAAGACCCTCTTGTTCCATGGATATTTAGGGTAAATTACATTATATATATATAGTATTACTGCTTTTAATGGTACTACCATCTCAAGATTATTTATTTCTACCTCAAACTATTCAATAATATGATATATTTTGTGAAATCTTTTGTGGTTTTTAAAAAATAAATGTCATAGTAGGGAGAAGAAAAAAATTTAGAGTAGTTGATTGTCCATATCTCCCTGGATCTAGTCCATCTATCTTTCTTCATTTGTTATAGAATCTCTTATATCTCATCTTATAAAGCATGATTTGTAGGCTGCTGACTCTTCTCAGCATACAGAAAGTTCAGTTGGTTTCTTAAAGCAAATGTCTCTTTTTTTTGAGTCGGAGTCATTCTGTCACCCAGACTGCAGTGGCCGCTCCCGCCCACCGCAGCCTCGACCTGCGGGCTCCGGCGATCCTTCTGCCTCAGCCTTCCAAGTAGCCGCAATTACAGGCATGCACTACCATGTCCAGCTGATTTTTTGATTTATTGTAGAGATGAGGTCTCGCCGCCCAGGCGGGTCTCGAACCCACGGGCTCAGGCAATCCACTCACCTCAGCCTCCCAGAGGCGCGGGATTACAGGCTGAGCCACCGAGCCCGGCTCAAATGTTTCTTTTAGAGAAAGAATTGCAGCATTATTTCTGGCATAAGAAATCAGAGGCCATTTAGTTGTCAGTTAGTGAAAAAAAATGTATATATAACGTGGTAACTGTAGTAGAAGGAATCAAAGATCTACAATGCCACTAACAATATGAAGATGACTTCAAAACATAGGGCTGAGTGAAATAACAAACTGGTACCATTTATCTAAATGTATAGAATGTATCTAGTATGGTTACTCATGTTTTGTAAGTGCATATAGAAACCCAGCAGTAATAAACATATTAGATGACCTATCGTTACCTAATATAATCTTGTGAAAGAGGAAATGAGTTGCTGGGGGAGACAGAAAGTCATTAAATGAGTGAAAAGGAGAGATGGATTTCACCTGGACCTGTGGTAATTATGTACCAGAAGCTGACAAATATAATCAACTGAACTCTGTACCTGAGGTCTTAAAATAAACAAACATTCACAAAGATAAATTATATCTTTTCATTTCTTTATTATTTACAATTAACCAAAATGTATGTAAGTCTTAAATAGAAGTGAAAACTATTAATTTTCTAGAACTTTTCCTTTATTTTATAATGCTATTATTTTAAGAAACAAAAAATCCCATTAGGAAAATTGAATGAGGTTAATATTTTAGTCTCTATTCTTTCCCTTTATTCAAAGTTCTGAAATTCTATCATGAGTCAAACATGCACATATTTGTGTTTTTGTGTGTGTATGACTTTCAGTAACTAAATGAGAAAATTATTATTTGCGCAAACACAGAGCTTCATGAAGAATATGACAGCAGATATATATGTGGAAAATGGTGGAAATAATATATATATATATATAAATTAGATACTTAGAAGGAGTTTTAAGTAAGTAGATACTAGACATATTGGAAACACATGTTATTTATAAAATGTTTTCATATGGACAGAAGAAAAAATATTTAATACAAAATTAAACATTATGTGTAGTAATTTAAGATAAAATATTAAAACCTAGTCTTTGTTATTAAGAAATCAAAGTATATTTCAAATATAAATGCATATTATTATGTGCCACACAATATTTCAGGAATTAGGAAGCTATAATAAATGAGGCAGAATTTATAGTGTTTTATGTTCCTATATTAAATCACCCCTAGGAAAAAATATCTTAAAGGAATAAGTATTTAATCACATCCTGATGAGTACTCAAGTCTACTGCACATATTGTGAACTGCCTGGACTCGGCTGGGCTATTTCACCTCCAAGTGCACGTCTTTAAACCTTGGTTCTTCATTGCACATGGGACACTATCAGTTATATATTTAAATATTTAAATTCACACACACACACACACACACACACACACACACACACGCGTGCGCGCGCGCGTATTTATTCCAAAGCCATGCTGAAGGGACAGCAGATACCCAGTGAAAATTTTTCTGGCATCAGCAGAAGAACAGATGGGTAAGGAGAAGCATTACAATTCTTCTTAAAGCCTAGGATTTTAACTGATGCATGCCACTTTCACCACATTCTTTTTAGCCAAAAATAGTCTCACATCAGAGATCAAATTCAAATTTGAGGAAGAATTACTCTATTCCTCTAGTGGAAAAATAATACAAAATGGCCTGGCAAACACTATGGATAAGAAGAGAAATAAATACTACAGATCAATAAATCAGAAAATCACATTCACCCCTTTAATTACAATTACCTATACTTTTCTTATATGGAAAAAGTATTTACTCTCACATCAAATTTTTTCAAAATCTTATCTACTTATGTTATTAGACTTGAATTCCAGTTAACCATGTTCCACGTAAGGGCCAAATACAGCATCTCATAATCTGAACATTTATGCAAGACAAGTTATTTACCAAATATACCCAATGATGGGATGCAAATAGAATAAATGCAATAAACACTGCCTTTACAAAGGAGATTGAATGTTACAAAGCTGAAAGTTACTGGCTCATAATTAGGACATTCTACTGTGAAAATGGTGTCCTCCTTCCCCTGTAGACTCAGATTATTCTCTGATCATGCCTCAATTTCTCTAAAAGGTCCATCCTTTCCTGTTTTACTCCTTGGACAATTCTGCAAAGGGAATTGTAGAATATACCTTTCTGCTTGGCTCAGCTACTCGTACAGCTTGCTTCCTGAATATAAAAAAGTGGGAGAGAAGAAGTCTTTTTTCATTCTAAACTGTCTCACTCTCTTTCAGTCCAAACTGTCATCACTTTTGCCAGCACAGCTCTTTTAGAAAGCTTGTGGTTTATTTTGTTCCTGTCCAGTTCATGTACCAAAATTCACTCATACTATTTTCTCAGACATACCTCTTTAGATTTAATTAGACAGGCATTCAATGCTAAGAAATATTAACTCAATCTTTCTAGAAACCTTTTTTTTCTAGCTGTTAAGATATTTTAAGCATTATCGTAATTTTTTCAGGGGTTTTAATGAAAGATGCCATGAAAACACCTGTGTTTTGGGCCATAAAAATTATCTCCTACTCCCCTCCTCCCTCCCTCCCTCCCTCTCTCTCCATCTCGCTCTCTCTTTCAACTTTTTTCATACAGAGTAAGAAATAAGTTTATTTTCCTCCAGTGTGAATTACAACTGCCCTTAAATTCAGATCCCTCATCATTATCTATTTAATGTAATAATATTATAATAGTATTGCATTAGCTGCCAAAATTATTAAAGTTAAATAACACAAAGTGCTTACTTTTAGACAGACCCTGTTCACTAAGATCTAGGTAAAAACTGTTTTAATGAGGAAACTCAAGCAAAAAGAAGCTTAATTAATTTGCCCTAAGCCCTTCTCAATTAATTACTATTTGAGAGACTAGTAACTGAAGCTATTGATCTTGAAGCTTGTATATAGAAAATGTCTCAGAAATGTTCATATCCTAGCAACGGTTCTAAGTTCATTCTCCTAGTTCTCATAACAATTCAAAATAATTATGGGTGACAGCAAGGAATACTAACATACTCCTTGTATCTTAGTTGCATCCTACCACCATAAATATATTTTTAGTTAGGACTCCTATGGTTGCAAAAAAACAAAAATGGGTTACAACATTCAAATTAAATGGGTGGACCAGAAGTCACATGGTAATAAGAAGAGAGAAGAAATTGAGGTAATAGTATTAATGGCTATTGTCTTTTGCTTCTAAAAATCTATAAATGTAATACTAAAATATATGTGCTTAAAGCAAACTAATTATAACATTTTGGCATCACTGAGAAGCATATGTTGTAAAATCTTCTCTACTCTTTAGACCAGTGGATGCCTATACCTTGGGTCACCTTCCACATTCATAGAAAACTTTGGCACTTAGACTCATATTCTTCCTTTCCTTTTAAACTTTGGATATCATGTGACTTTTCAGTATTCATATTCATCAGATTAATAAACACTATAAAATCAATTTTTTCTCTTCAAATTAAATGAGTTCACCTGCTCTCAAATTCAACTTGTCAATGTCTTTGCCAAAAGTCAACCTTGTAATTATTTTTGTGAATAATAAATCATAATATCCATGTCTCAGTCAGAACTCTGTCCCTATCTGTCTTTTATGTGTCGATTTGCTTTTTCATCAAAATATTTTATACATTTGCTCTCCAGTAAGAATTACTTTATCTGATACTCATTGATTGAATTTTTCCTTTCATTAAATTTTTATTTTATGATAAACCACGTTATTTCCTTTTTGCTAGGTCTCTTAGCGTCATTACATTCTTGTTATATTGCATCTCCTGTCCTCAAATAGCCACTCCAGGATTAGTCTTAATAACTCCCTGATTTATTTTTCTTGGGTACACTGAGTGCTGAAAAATTACTTGTAGAGAAAGGTACAAAATTCCACAGAAAACTTTCATTAGAACGTCTGCATTTTCAACCTTAATTTCCTTTTTCTCTCAGCATAATTTTAACCATGAACTAATCTCATTCGACTCTTATTGCTCAATTCAGTAGATTATCTTGCAATCTTTATTGATAAATAAAAAAGCAATAAAATTAGCTATCAATTACTTCAACACTCCATACTCTACCACTTTTCATTATGTGTAATTATAATAACCTCATTTTCACAATTAATAAACATCATTTTTCTCTATACTTTTAAAGTTGTGCTCTTAATCTTTCCCTTTAATGACATTCCAAATACCCAAGAAACCTATTTTCATAAATAATGTTCTTTCCTCTTCGTTGTTTTTCTTTTCATCAGCTCATTCAACGTTAAAAACATAGAATCAAGCCTGTGCTAGCCTAAAAATTAAAATAAAATAATTATCTTTTGATTCTGTATTCTTATCTAACAATTGCTTAGTGTTTATCATTACCATTAAATCTAAAATTCTTAAGAGTAGATTTATTCATAGTGAGCACTTTTTACAGATCACACTCACTATTTATTTCTGTGCAATCTGGCTTTCATTGCAAGATGCCCATTCAACGTTTTCTTATTAAAATCATCTATAACATATTAGTTTCCAAGTAAAAAAAATATTATGAAGATAATCCAGTCTACTTGGCCTACTCCAAACCATTGACACTTTACTTACCATTCTTGTGAATATGCCTTAATATCTTTGGTGGCACACTGATGTATCCCCTCTTCACCCAACTATTTTATCTTATATTATGACTTGTCTTTTTAATCACGGCTTATTTGAGAAGTTAGCATGATCGCATAGAAACAGTGCTGAAGAACTGGCATTGATCATGGTTAAAATACTCCAGCAACCTCTTAACTCAATACACATAGAGTGAATATAAGAAGATAAGAGTGTTTTGAAAAGAGTCAACATGAGTAGTAAGCATGAGAGATATGTTCTCTTCAATTTTCTTTTAAGAGTATGTTAGACTCAGAAAACAGATAAGTCCTTGCTTTCAGGTCGAGTCATTCAAAGGACATCCATTCAAAGTTGACCCTTTGGAAATAAACTGATCATGCCCTTGGCCTCCAAACCTCAACAGGAAATTGGATTCTCTGCTGTGTCATTGAACTTAGTTCCTTACTAGGACTGCTAGTGTGTTCATCCTTTGTGGTTCAGATAAAGGCTCAAACTGGGAAAAAACAAAAAGGAAATGTCAAGCATCAAATGGAAGTCATGGGTACAGCATAGATATTAAATTCAAGAGAAGTAATCTAAAGTTTTAAAATATGAATATGGCTTTAACCCTTTCTTTTCATGAAAATATTTTCGAATAATTGCAATATTTTGAAATATTTATGTTGCTCACACAGAAGTGCTTTATAAACTTGCACATCAATTTTCTTGTACTGTGTTCAACTTGAATTTTTAGCTATACTAGGTGGCTCCTAAGAATTCAAAACATTTGTATTTATTTGTTTATTTTTACAGCTTCAGTTTATTTTATCAATTAGCCAGTGTTTGCACATAAAATATTCTCTTTTTAAAATTTATTTTATTTTAAAGATGTGGTGTACAATTCAGATCTAGGTATACAAATGGTCATCGTACAGGAAAAGTTTGGGCCTACCTTTGGTCCCTATTTTGCCTGATTTTTTTTTTTTTTTTTTTTTGAGTTGGAGTCTCACTCCGTCGCCCAGACTGGAGTGCAGTGGCCGCTCCCGGCCACCACAGCCTCGACCCACTGGGCTCTGGCGATCCTTCCGCCTCAGCCTTCCAAGTAGCCGGAACTACAGGCGCGCGCTACCACGCCCGGCTGATTTTTAAAATTTATTGTACAGATGAGGTCTCGCCAAGTTGCCCAGGTGGGTCTCGAACCCGCGGGCTCAGGCAATCCACTCACCTCAGCCTCCCAAAGTGCTGGGATTACAGGCTGAGCCACCGAACCCAGCTTATTTTGCCTGATTGGATGTTATGTGCCATACTCCCTCCCATGGCAGTTTCTGACTTCTGCCAATCTCTTTCTGATAGCATTATGGCAAATGGTCAGATCTGCTTACGATTGAGAACATATGGTACTCGGTTCTTTGTTTCTGTGATAAATCACTGAGTATTATAAACTCTAAATCCATCCAAGTTGCTGTAAAGCCCATAATTTTGTACTTTTTTATGGATGCATAATATTCCATAGTGCATATGTACCACATTTTTTAAAAATCCAGTTCTGTTTCAATGGGCAACATGTTTGGTTCCATGTCTTTGTTACTGTTAATGGTGCTACAATAAACACCTGAGTGCAGGTATCTTTTTTGAAGAATGATTTAAATTCCTTGGGGTATATTCCCAGAAAGGGAATCTCTGGGTCATACTGAAGGTCAATATCTAATTATTTTAGGAATCCCCACACTGTTTTCCATAGAGGTTGAACTAGTTTGTATTTCCACTGACAATGTAGAAGCTTTCCCTTTTCTCTGAATCCTCACCAGCATCTGTTTTTTCAATTATTAAAGATGGCCATTCTTACTGGAGTTATGTTGTATCTCAGTGTGGTACTGACTTGCATTTCTCAAGAGATTAATGAAGTTGAGCAGTTTTCCATGTGTCTGTGACTCAAATGTCTTCTTTTGAGAAGTGTCTATTCATGTCTCTTGTCTACTTTATAATGAGGCTTTTTTTGTTTTGTTTTGTTTTTGTTTTTCCTTTTGGATCATTTGAGTTCCTTGTAGATCCTGGATGTTAGGCTTTTGTCAGATATACAATAGGCAAGTATTTTTTTTCCCATTCTGTGGGCTGTCTCTCCACAGCTGTCTCCCCACATCTGTTGAAGGTTTCTTTTACTTTGCAGAAGTTTTTCAGTTTGATGAGGTCCCACTTCCCTATCTTATCTCTTATGACATGGGCTTTTGGGGTTTTGATCAGGAGTTGGTTGCCTATTCTGATTTCTATAAGGGTGTCTCTTGTATTTTCAAAAATTCTTAGTTTGGTATTTTACATTTATGTCTTTGATTCATTTGGAGATGATTTTTGTGTATGGTGGTAGATAGGGACTCTGTTTCATTCTTCTGCATGTGGTCAGACAGTTTTCCCAGCACCATTTACTGAATAGGTTCTCCTCTTCCGAGTGGTTTTTCTTGGAGGTTTTGTCAAAGATGAGTTGGTTGATAAATGGAGGCTTTGCTTCCAGAATCTCTATCCTACTCCATTAGTCTATATGCCTGTTCTTGTACTAATACCACGTTCTTTTGATTATCGTAGCATATTAACAAAGTTTAAAGTCTGGAAGTGTGGTATCTCCCACTTTGTTTCTTTTGGTAAGAATTGTTTTGGCTATTCATGCTCATTTATGTTTTCATATGAATTTTTGTATTGTTGTTTCCAGATCTGAGAAGAATGATATTGGCAATTTAATAGGTATATTGTTGAATTTGTAGATTGCCTTTGGTAAGATACACATCTTAACATTGCTGATTCTGCAAATCTACAAGCATGGCATATGTTTGCACTTGTTTGTGGCATCTTTGACTTCTTTGAGTAGTGTTTGTAGTTTTCATTGTAAAGATCATTCACGTCTCTAGTTTGATATCTTAAAGACTTTGTCTGATACTAAGATTCCAAATCCTGAGTTGGGAAGATGGCAGCCAAGCCACTCAGACTATGCAAGTCCCAGTGTGAGTGAGTGAGTGTATGGAAAATTTTGTGTACATGCTAGTGAGTGAGTGGAAGTGGGAGTGGCTAACTGAGTGAGGGCTAGGGAGATAGGGGCCAGGGTTCTCCTGGTGTAGCAGCGGGTGCTGCAGCTGCTCTGCTTGTGCCCCAGTGATTCCCAGCTCACAGAAGTCAAGTGCCATTGTTAAAAAAATCAAAACTCTTCCTAGGAAGAAATTTCTGGGAGAGACTGGCTAAGTGGGGGCTTGTGAGCAAGAGACCTGGGCCCTCCTGATGAAGCAACTGGTGCTGCAGCTGATCTGTTTGGTCCTTAGTGCTTCCCAGGTGACAGAAGCCAAGCACCTTTTTTTCTTTTTTTTTAAATAGACAAGTGTTTTCCAGTGAAGAAGCAGCAGGGAGAGACTGCCAGCTCCAGACTTTGCCTCACCACTGCAATGGGGGAGACTGCGAGCTCCAGGCTTTGCCTCACCACTGCAGAGCCTGACTGGACACTGGTAGCTAGGGCTGTGGAAGGGGCCCAGAGGCAGAGTCCCACCAGAAAAGATGAAAGAGGCATCCACCACCATCATGAAAACAAGGCACAAAAGTGCTCTGGCTTACTCACCATGGAGCAACAGACCCAGTCTTTGTGACTGGTGGATCAATTACTCAGGGGTTGATCATGACCCAGAGGGGATATCCTGAAGCACAAACTTTGGAGGGACCTGGTGAGTGCTGAGTCTTAGGTGCCCCACTCCCTACCCTGACCCAGACATGAGAATAATGGTGTGGCCATAAAAGGATGAAGAAGAATTCCAAAGAGATCAGTGGTGAGTCCAGGACTATCCCAACCCCCTTCCTCCCCAGCAATCCTCTGAATGTCAGACTCCACACTGCTGGGGCATGACTCAGAGGGACAAAGCAGGCAGAATCTGGATGTCATTGGCAATAGAGAACTATATTCCAGGATAGGCCTGGCTGGGGCACCCCCCCCCCCCAAGCACATGCCTGGGGAAGAGACAATCCCACACCACCAGAGGGGATCTTCCTGACAATATAAGAGTGGAAGGGGAGGACTTCAGCCCCACCCACTCCCACTACCCCTCCTCCTTACCTGCTCTAGACACTGAGGAGACAGTGAAAGAGGACTTAGTTCTGCAGGAGATAGCATACCTGATGAGAGGAATAATTACAAAACCTACCACAATACGACAGGGTTTTTTGTTATTTTTTAAATTATTTTGTTAAATTTTTTTGACTGTTCTTGTGTTCTTAAAATATTTCTCATTGTGCATGCATGTATATGTGAGGGTTTGATCTGCATTCCCAACTTTTTTCTTTTTTATTTTCTTTTCCTTTCCTTTCTTCTTTTGTTTTTTGTTTTCTGTTTATCTGTTTATGTGAATGATTGAGTGTTCATCTTTCAGTTTTTTTGTGGTTGTTGTTTTTTGTTTTGCTTTGTTTCATTTGCTCTTTTGCTCTTCTCCTTTTCTATTTTTATTTTATTTTTTTAGTTTAAGGTGTGTGTGAAAATATATGTTTGAGGGTTCAATCTGAACTCCTTTTTGTTTTCCAGTCTTTATCTTTTTCTTCTCCATTCATTTTGTGCTAAGTGTGTGTGTGTTTAGTTTTTCTGTTTTATTTATTTTTGTTGTTGTTGTTTGTTTTGTTGCCCTTTATTGTTATTCCAGTTGGTTTTGGAGTGTGTGTGTGTGTGTATGTCTGTGTGTGTTCAATTGTTTTTTGCCTTTGGTTTCTGCTTTCACTGTTCTGTGTTTTTGTTTTTTTTTTTTTCCATTTTTAAAAATTTAATGCCCATATTATTTCATTCTATTTTTCTCTGTTCTCCTCTGTATCTGTATTTTTCTCTGTCCTCTGTCACTGTATCTTGGATTCAGGGAGGTACATACATGTACCCATTGTATCATCATATAGAGTGGTGGTGGGGAGTGGGTCTCAGGGAACACATACTACAATCAGTGAACATTGTGATTTTCAAGTAGTTTCTGAATCCTAGCTCCCCATTGCTACCTTATTCAGCTTTCAAAACTGCAAGAGATAGCAAAGCTTCCCACCCAGAGTCCTGTTTCAAATAGAACAAATCCAGAGTCTGAATCAGGTAAGAATAGAGGACTAAGTAAGCATCAGAAGTGAAATCTTCTCCAACTGCCACTGAATAATGGAACTAAAGAGAAAAGTAAAAGATCCATCACAAATGAGGAAAAACAATGGGATATCACAGGTAATTTCAACTGTATCAAAGAGAAAACTGAAAAATTAGGCCTAGGAACCCAAAAAGTGGAAATCAACAACTGACCCTAGAATATGACAGGAATTAAGGAAAGGATGTAAAGAGTGAATAAAATTCAAGAAAGACAGGATGCAACATTGAAAGAACTTGTAACAGAGATTTTCACAATAAAAAATTTCATCCAGGAAATAAATAGCAAGATGACAATCATGGAAAGCAAAATTAATTTAACCTAAGAAATAATCTCAGAACCTGAAAACAAAAACAAGGAATTAACCCAATCTGCAAAAAACATAGAATGAAAACTCAGAAAGAAAGGACAAAGCCTAAAAAGGATGTGTGATTATATCAAAAGGTTGAACCAATGCCTGATTTGTATCCCAGAAGAAGAAAGGGAAATGGAGAACACCTTGGAACAAGTATTCCAGGAGGTAATCTAGGAAAACTTTCCCCATCTCACCAGAGGGGTGTTAAGCAAAACAAGAGATACAGAGACCCCTCACACAAGACATCAAATGAGAAGACCAACTTTAGACACATAGTAATTCACCCACACAAAGTAGATACAAATGAAAAAAATCCTAAAGGCAGCAAGTGAGAAAGATCAGACTACTTAACAGGAAATACCAATCAGAATAGCAGCAGACCTGTCAGCAGAAACATTACAAGTAAGAAAGGACTGGAGTCCAATATTCAAAATCCTCAAAGATAAGTAATTTCAACCAAGAATTTCCTACCCAGTCAAGCTCAACTTCATCAGTGACGAAGAATTAAAATCCTTCCCAGATATCCAATCCCTAAGAGATTATGCAGCTTCCAGACCAGCTCTACAGGAGACACTTAAAAAGGTATTAAGCAGAGAAGAAAGAAAAAAAAAAGAATGACCACATACTTCCCAAGAGAATAGCAGAGCACAGAATCAACAGAGAATGCATCGCAACAATAAACTTGAAAATATACACATACATCAACCCCAAAGTCAAAAGAAAACAAGTAAACAAAGAAAAAACTTTGTAAGAACCTCGTGAAAGGAATAAACTCTCACATTTTAATAATCAGAATGAATGTGCATGGACTAAATGCACCACTGAAATGACACAAAATGGCAAGCTAGATAAGAAACCATGACCCAATTATTTGCTGCATCCAGGAAACTCAGCTCACCACAAGGGATGCACAAAAACTCAAAGTTATAAGATGGTAAACGAGGTCCAGGTAAATAAATGACAAGAAAAGGCAGGCTTTGCAATCTTAATATCAGACAAATCAACTTTTAAATGATCAAAAATTTAAAAAGATACAACAGGACACTCCTAACGATAAAAATTTCAATCCATCAACAAGAAATATTCAGCCGGGTTCAGTGGCTCAGCCTGTAATCCCTCGCCTTGGGAGGCTGAGGTGAGTTGATTGTCTGAGCCCACGGGTTTGAGACCTGCCTGGGCAACTTGGTGAGTCCTCATCTCTACAATAAATCAAAAAATTAGCCGGGTGTGATAGCACATGCCTGTAGTTCTAGCTACTTGGAAGGTTGAGGCAGAAGGATCACCGGAGCCCAGCAGGTCAAGGCTACAGTGGCTGGGAGCACCCACTGCACTCCAGTCTGGGTGACAGAGTGAGACTCAAACTCAAAACAAAACAAAACAAAACCCAAGAAATATTCACCATAAACATATATGCACCCAACACAGGAGCACCAGCAGTTAAAAAGCAACTACTAAATAAACAAACCAAAAAAAGGATATTGACTCTGACTCTCTTAAAGCAGGAGACTTGACCCCACTGACAGCCCTAGTTAGATTATTGAAGCAAAAAAAAATCAACAAGGAGATCTAGAATCTAAACTTGACACTCAACCAAATGGACTTAATAGATACCTATAGAATATTCCACCCAACAACCACAGAACATGCACTCTACTCATCATCATATGGAAAGTATTCCAAGATCGATCACATTCTTGACCATGAATCAAGCCTAAACAGATTCCATAAAGTTAAAATATTGCCATACACATTCTCAGATCACAGTGGAATAAAAATAAATATCAGCACCATAAAAATCTCCAAAAAGCTCACAAAAATATGGACACTAACAGCATGGTGCTGAACAACTACTGGATCAACTGAAATCAAAGCAAAAATTAAAAGATTTCTGGAAACAAATGAAATTGAAGAAACATCTTACCAAAACTTTTGGGATGCCATTAAATCAGTTCTAAAAGGGGAATTTATATCACTATGAGCACACATCAAGCAAATGGAAAGATCACAAGGTGGAACCTCACAAATCACCTAAGGGAGCTAGAAAGAGAAGACCACCAAAACCCTAACTTTAGCAGAAGAATCCAAATCAACAAAGTAAGAGCCCAAATACAGGACATAGAAGACAAAAATATCATAAAGAACATTAGCAAAACAAAAAGCTAGTTCTTTGAAAGAATTAACAAGATTGTTGAACCCTTAGTCAGAATGACCAAGAAAAAGAGAGAAAAAGCCCAAATAAACACAATCAGAATTACAAAAGATCAAATCACAGCTGACCCCAAAGAAATGCAAAAGATTATCAGAGATTACTATGTACAGTTATATGGAAACAAACTTGATAACCTAAATGAAATGGAGGACTTTCTGACATCACACAACCTCCCAAGGTTGAAACAAGAAGTGAGACACTAAATAGACCAATAACAACACAGGAAATTGACTCTGTCATAAGAAAACTATCTACAAAAAAGAAAGCCCTGGACCAGATGACTTTGCAGCAGAATTCGTACAAAACGTACAAGGAGAAGCTGATACCAATCCTACTTAAAGTATTCCAGGCAATTGAGAAAGATGAAATTCTCCCAATATCATTTTATGAAACTAACATTGCACTGAAACCCATACTGGGCAAAGATCCAACATAAAAAGAGAACTACAGGTCAATATTTCTTATGAATATAGATGCAAAAATCCTCAGCAGGATTCTAGCAAATCAGATCTGAAAGCACATCTCAAAAATCATGCACCATGACCAAGTAGGCTTCATCCCAGGATGCAGGGCTGGTTCAACCACTGCAAGATCATAAATGTAATTAAATATATCAACTGATATAAAAACAAGAACCACATTATTATATCATTAGATGTAGGAAAAGTTTTTGATAAAACCCAGCATCTCTTCTTGATAAAAATTCTCAAGCACCTAGGTATAGAAGGAACATACCTCAAAATAGTAAGTCCCATCTATGAAAAACCCACAGCTAAAATATTGGTAAATGGACAGAGACTGTAAATATTTCCCCAGAAAACTGGTATAAGACAAGGGTGCTCCCTCTCACCTCTCTTGTTCTACATTGTTTGGGAAGTCTTAGTTAGGGAATTAGATAAGAGAAGGAATTCAGGCATCCAAATAGGAGAAGAGAAAATTAAGTTATCCCTCTTTGCTGACAATATGATCCTATACCTCAAAAATCCAAAATAATCTGTCAAAAACCTGCTTGCACTGATAAATTATTTTGACACAGTCTCAGGGTACAAAATGAATGTGTAAAAGACAGTTGAATTCTAATACACCTACATGAAGCAGACAGAGCACCAAAGGAAAATATAAACCAATTCACAATAGCCACAAAAAAAATATGAACTACCTCAGCATCTTCCTAACCAGAGAATTGAAAGACATTTATAATGAGAACTCCAAAACACTGCTCAAAGAAATTCAAGAAGACACAAACAAATGGAAAAATATTCCATGCTCATGGATAGGAATAATCAACATTGTTAAGCTGTTCATCCTACCAAAGACAATCTACAGATTCAATGCAATACCCATTAAGTTACCAACATCATTCTTCTTAGACCTGGAAATGACAATACAGAAATTCATATGGAAACATAGATGACCACAAATAGCCATAACAATCCTTAGCAAAAGAACAAAGCAAGAGGTATCATACTTCTAGGCTTCAAACATTACTGTAAGGCTACAATAATTAAAACAGCCTGGTATTGGTACAAGAACAGGCTTATAGACCAATGGAACAGAGTAGAGATTCCATAAGCAAACACTCAATTTCTCAACCAACTCATCTTTGACAAAGTCTCCACCAATAACCACTGGAGAGAGGGGAACCTATTCAGTAAATGGTGCTGGGAAAACTGACTGATCACATGCAGATTATTCAAAAAGGACCTCTCCATATCAACATACACAAAAATTAACTCTAAATGGATCAAAGATCTAAATGTAAAACCTCAAACTATAAGTATCTTAGAAAATGTAGGAGATACCCTTATGGAAATTGGAGCTGGCAACCAACTCCTGATCAAAACCCTAAGTGCCCATACCATAAGAAATTAGACAAGTGGGACCTCATCAAGCTGGCGAGCTTCTGCAAAGTGAAAGAAACCATCAAGAGAGCAGGGAGAGAGTCCACAGAATAGAAAAAAAAAATTCTTTGGCAGCTTTATATCTGACAAAGCCCTAACATGTAGAATATACAAGGAACTCAAATGTATTGAAAGGGGGAAAAAAACATTAAAAAGTGGGCAAAAGATATGACTAGATACTTCTCAAAAGATGATATATGGGCAGCCAACAGACACATGAAAAAAGTGTTCAGTCCCATTAATCATCAGAGAAGTGCAAATCAAAATCACATTGCAAATCAAAATCACATTGCAAATCAAAATCACATTGCAAATCAAAATCACACTTAACCCCACTGGAATGGCCACCATTAATAAAACAAACACCAGTAGATTCTGGCTAGGATGCGGAGGAAAAGGAATGCTTCTACACTGTTGATGGGAATGCAAACTAGTGCATCCTCTTTGGAAGACAGTGTGGTGATTTCTGAAAAAACTAGAAATTGACCTTCCATATGACCCAGTTCCCCCATTGGGAATATACCCAGAGGAACTCAAATCATTCTACAATAAAGATACGTGAAGGTTTGTTGCAGCTGTATTCACAATAGTAAAAACATGGAACCAACCGTGCTGCCCATCAAAGTTGTACTGGATTTTTTTAAAATGTGGTACATATATACAATGGAATATTATGCAGCTCTAAAAAAGGGTGAACATAGACTTCACAGCAACTTGGATGGATTCATAGTCTGTCATACTCAGTGATGTATCACCGATAAAAAGGACAGAGTACCATATGTTCTTACTCATAAACAGAACTTGAACACTTATCATAATACTATAAAAAAGGGAATGGCAGCAATGGGAAACTGCAAAGGGGGGTGGGATTGGCTGTTGAGGGAAACTGCCAGGGGAGGGAGGGATCACTTCACCAAAAAGGGTACATGCATAATGAACATTTGTATACCTAACCCTGAATTGTACCCCACATCTTTAAAATAAAAATAATAATCATAATAATAGAAAAAATAAATTAAAGATTGCAAATCCTGCCTTCTTTTGTGATTCATTCGCTTGACAATTTTCCATTCTCTAACTCTGAGCCTGTGGGCATTCTTTGTAGTGAGATTTGCTTCTGGAAGCAGCAAATTCTGGGTCATATGTTTTTATCCAGTCTGCCATTATATGTATTTTCAGTGGTGCATTTAATCCATTCAAGTTCAGACTGATTATTGAAATGTGAGAGTTTGTCACTGAGTTAATGCTCTTATAAGACTATTTTGTTTTTGTTTTGCTTTTGTGTTCATATATGTGTGCGATTTCATTTTTGTAAGTATGCTGTGTGTTCTGCTGCTTCTGGTTTGTTTATGATATTGCAAAGTATATGATATTTCTTTTGTTTTTTTTTTTCATCTGTGCACTGCATCTTTTTAAGTGTCTCCTATAAAGCTGGTCTCAAAATTGCATATTCTCTTGGGGATTGAATATCTGGGGAGGAAATTGACTGGGTAGGAAATTCTCGATTGAAATTTTTGTCTGTGAGAACACCAAAGGTTGGGGTCCAATTTTTTCTGGTCTGTAGTATTTATGCCTGCAGGAATTCTGATTGTTCTCTCCCAATAAATAGTCTGACTTATTTCCCTTGCTGTCTTTAGGAATTTTTCTTTTATACCTACTTTGTGTAGGCAAATTACTATGTATCTAGGGGGTTGGTCTTCTCATAAGATGTCTTGCAAGGATTCTCTGGATCTCTTGGGCTTGTGTAGTCATCTCTCTGGCCAGATGAGGGATGTATTGAATGACTGCATGAATTGCTTTTTCCAAGATGTTTTCTGTATCCCTTTCTATTGCATGTATTCCAGTCATATGTAGATTTTGTTTCTTGATAAAATGGCACATATCTTGAAGAGTTTCCCGTTTCTTCTTAAGTTTTTTTTTTCCCTGTATTTTTAATAGATTGGGCTAATTCTATATTTTGGTCTTCCAGCTCTGAGAATCTTTCTTCTGTTTGGTCAATTCTGCTTCCCATGCTTGTCAGGTTTTTAATTTATTTCTTGGGTGGAGTTCTTTATTTCTGTTATTTCTAAGTAAACTTTCTAGAGCATGTCTAGCTCCATGGTTAGACATTCAGTTTTAGCCCTTGCATTTCTTGATTTTTACTCATTCTATCCAATGATTTTCTGATCTGGGTACTGTCGTTCTTGAAGACTGCTATTTTTTGTGCCCCAGGAGCTGTTCTTTCTAGCACTGATTCTGCGCTTGGACTCTGGTGGTTAGCAACAGTTTTTTGTTGGTTTTTCTTCATTTGTGGCAGTTCTGTTATCTTTCTCTTTAATTTCATTGGCAGTGGAAAGTGGAGAAGCAGTCACTTCCGATATTTGCTCTACTTTTTGTCCTTCCTTGAGCTGGGTTTGAGTTTTGAGCACTTGCTTGGGGGAAAGAGGGAAGCTGCATGGATTTTGAACCTATTGGGAAGTCATAGTGTTTGCTTATCTGATGAATGAATGGGTCAGCTGAAACTTGCTCTCATCTCTGCACAATATGACCTTGCAGTGGGTATGCTTGCCCTTGAGTCCAAGACAGGGTATAAGAAGGAAAAGAGAGAAAAAAGAGAAAGGAGAAGAAAGAAAAAGAAAGAAAGAAAGAACATAACAAAACAGAGAAAGGACAAAGAATAGAAGAAGAAAAGAAAACAGAAAACCAACCAACAAACAAAGAAACCAAATGAGATAATCCAACAAACAAACCAATATTCTCCCCCCAGAAATGTTGACAAAAGAGTTCTCAGCTTTAATATTTCCCTTTGGGCAGTGGTGCAGGGGCCGGGGGATCTCCTTCTTCTGACAGGTTCTGTGACTGCAGGGCTGTTACTGCAGGTTCCCTATTCACTGTTGGAAATTAAGATGTTACAGTCTTCACCCTCTGCTGCCTGCAATTGGTAACTGTTGCATGCCCATTTGAGGGAAGGCAGCTGAAATAACCTGACACAGAAGTCTTGGGATCTCAAACTCTTTCTTCTCTCCCAGTTTTTTCACAGGTCCCAGGGCACTAGTTCATGACAGGGGAATGAGGCCTCCTGTCTCTGACCTGTTCTGCCGATCTCTCACTTGTTGCTAGGGCAGTGAGGAGGAGTCTGTTAGGCATTCACCAGCCTCCTTCTTGGTCAGTTCTACTTTCTGTATTTATTGCCCAGCAACTGGCTCCGGGTGGAGGGTAGATCGTCTGAAATTCCGCATCAGCCTTTCCCTGCCAAGTCGTGTGCACTGAGGGCAGTGTTCTCTGAGATCACAAAGAGCAGCTCAAGCACAGCACAGAGTTAGTGCTTGATCTTAAGATACAGTTCTGCTGTTCCCCACAGGCTGCTGTGGAGCACTTTTCTGCCCAGTTTTTAGAGTCTGGTCAGCTTCACTACTGGCTGCTGTTCCTGTCACCAGTGAGGTCAATAACTCCCTCTCCAGGGCTTACCACAGTCTTGGGATCTCAGGACCCAGTGGCAAGGCTCTGGAGTCCAGTCCAGACTGGGGGTGGCTTCTCCCAGCTATTTTCTCTGGACTCTGACTCAGACTTCCTGGCTGCACTCCCTCCATAGTCCTTGCTGCCAGCATTCAGCCTGGTGCTGTGGTGTTGAGTTCGGCAATCATTCCAGTCATTCTTCCTGGGAAAAGCTCTGCTGATTTTAGAAAATGGCACTTAGCTTTTGCTAAGTGGAAAATGTTAGGGTCCAAGCAGAGCAGCTGTGGCACCAACACCAGGATGGCGCTGGCCACTTGCTCTCAAGTTCCCACTCAGTTAGCCTCTCACATTCCCACTTACAAACACATGCAACATTGTTCATAAAATCACTCACATGTACAGGAATTTGTGCAATTCAATTACTTACACCACCATCTTCTCAGGAATTCAGTATCCTCAAATTCTGGGAGTTTGGCTAACGTGTTGTGACCCTTCACATTCCAAGGCTTTTTCCTTTCCTCCAGATGAGTGAGGAGGGGTCTGGCTTAGAGACAGCAAGGGCCAGGGAAACCAGGTTTCTGTGGTTCTCTAACATCACATTCCTGTCTGCTGAGTAGAGTCCAGGCATTCCCACTCCTCTGGAAAAAAATTCTGTGGCCATATCTCTGAATGTCAACAATCCCTTGTCCTTTGAGATAATTTTTCTTCCTTCACAACTGCAAGATAATCCAGAGGACTGGAATCATTTGTCTTTTCCCCTCGAGACCTGCGATGTGTTATTTCCTGGCTTCTAGGTGTCTTGGTGTCCTCCCTTTGTATCTCCCAGGACCTGCAGGTCCCAGGGTAACAGAGGCTGCAAAGTAGGGAAGAGCAGCAGAGATGACCCAGCTGTATGCACAGGTGCAGGAGACAAAGACAAAAGTATAGATTCTTAATGAGTAGGTTTATATCGAGTAGATTAAATGTATATGACAATTAAATATTCACCAATACAACCTAGCATTTAGAATACATTAATGCTTGTGAGGTTCACTAACAGAATTTGAAAAGGGATGTTTATTTATTTGTTTTAAATGAGTGCATATAGATATGTTTTAAATCATTGTCTTATGTTTAAAATCTTTAACTACAGAAGAGCTGCGGATATTAACATTTTCTATAATTTCCTATTTTAAATGTCTTATCTATACCTAATGACTTTAATTTTCTCTGTGACTATTATTCCATTATTATTTATTTTAATGAGATGTTTTATGCTACTCAGTACATCAAAGTACTAGCAAAACAGTCATAATTTGAAATATTCAGGAGAGCATTTAGATTAATTTTGAGTTTATTTATATACATCAAATATAGTTTATTAAATTATTTTATCTATTCCAAATAAGAGGTACATTAATTATTATAAAAAACTGAACAGAACTAAACATACATGAATATATATAACATACAAAATAATTTTAGATAATTAAATATCATATTACATAAAACATATACATCAGTTTTAGAATTAATGTCAGTTTAGCATTAAAAATATTTTCTATGTTGAAATGTTTTAATTTGATTGTGGGAGATCAATTGATTAAAATGTACAGTTCAGAGGCTAAGCTCTCTTAAGTTACATGAAAGTCAGACTTTTCTTGATGTTCATAATTTGATAAACTATATTCATGTATGCTATCTTGTTTGGACTTATCATCATTAAAGTTATATATATTAAATTAATAAGATAGCTTAATAATTTGCTATTGCCGATATTCTTTATATCATTGCTGCTTTGACAAACCAAATTCTTTCTCATACAGTACCCAGTAGTAGATCTCTGCTCAGTGACTTTTATTAGACTCTGATAAACTTGGGAGGTTTAAATAAATATCACAAAGACATGGTACAGTTTAGAATTTGACTACTAACACCAATTGAGTGTGTTTGTAGGGGCGGGTGGAAGTATGTTTTCTCACTACCTGAGAGAAATAAAAAAGACTGAAGAAAAGAAACCTTTTCCAGGCCAGCAGCCTAGGACTTTACCTTGTGTCAGGAATCATTCATTTTTTAGTAATGCCATGTCAGCATAATGCTGATGTTCCAAACAGAATTTTCACAGATGGGGTGTTTTAGAATAGAACATGTAGTGCATGTGAATCAAGTTTTACTTTTTTGGGGAAAAATATAAAAGTAGATCTACTTGATGTCAAGATTTGGGTTCCCACTGATAAACATGGAGAAGTGGGTCATAGGAAATGCTGTATATTTATTTTTACAACACCAATCTAGTGGTAATGATATGCTTATATCCATACATTTTATTAATGTAAGAAATTAAGAAAAATTTAAAATGTTTTAAAAATATTTGTGATTCGCTAACTGCCTAAACAGTAAATTTTTTTCAAAGGATATTTAGTCACAAAAAACGAAATAAATAAATGCAATTGTGTATTTTGTATTCCTTTCCTTAGCCTTATACCACCTCTTATTTTTTTTCTTGATCACTTGGTTAGAGACAACTGAGCAAAATCTTCAGGATCAAACCGAATGCCCAAATTATAGAAACAATGAGATAGTACCACTTTAACTCATTGATGATAAAGACCAAAGTTCTAAACTCAATATATCTCATTCTCAAATCAAGTTTATTTTATTTCACTAAAGAAAAAGAAAAGCTATGGCAATGTTTTTAATATACACCTAAGATCATGTGCTTTCTAAGAAAAAAAGTATGATATATGTAAAAAGTTTTATGCATGTAGTTAGAAGAATTATGTTTACGTTAAAAATTTAGTTGTTATTGTCTATCCACTGTGACTTTGGAAAAATCACTCACATCCTTTTTAAAATAAGAAAGCAATATGTTTTAATGTAAATTATTATCCTGTGGTGCAAATAAAATATTCTATATAAAACTCCATTGATTAATGTAATAAAGCACCAAATTATTATTATTAATAATTATTATCATTAGACATATCTGCTTCTTAACAATTCACTCAGGCTATACATAGTAATCGCAGTTTTAGATACAAATTCAAGACTTGCTCTTTCTCCATTATAGTTTGTAACAGATGGAAGAAGAAAGGGTACCAGAGATATACTCAGCAATACTATTTATATAAATGAAACTACAGGGGTTGGCTACAAAGAAGCAGCCAGCTGGATGGGCCACAACATGTAAAAAGGGAATGTCACGAATGTAAATAATATCACAGTCATCTCATAAATCAGAAATTTTGATATGCTTTCCATCTTTGTAACAATAAACTAGGAAATTGAGAAGAAATTAGAGTTGGCAATATGGTGAAATATGGGATTCTATTCATTTTCCGCTAGTTCATTGCACATTACTTGGTTTTAAAAAAAATGTAGTCAATAAAAAATTGCCTAAGTGAATAAAGGAATTATTGTGCTAATCATTGAACATATAAATAAATCCATAGGCCCAAGCAGTTGGGTAAGGCACAAGAGGAGAAAAACATCTTTAGCTCCTCTTTCCTCTATCCCACCAAAATTTATTCAGAAAGTCCTGATTATTCTACTTTATGTACCATGAATCCATTTATTTTCTTTTTTACTGCTTCAGTCTTGATTCAGGCATGAATATTCTGCTCTAAATCATTGCTACAATGTTTTTCTATTTGAATTTGTTCATTGGTTCCTATTTTATTCAAATGCATTCACAACACTATTAATAAAATAGTCTTCATGAAATGTTGATCATAGAGGGTATGCCCAAGTTCAAAATCTCCAAATGATACCTCAAGGGGAATTTCAAACCCCTTGCAATTTATAGTAGCATTCAACACATGTCCTTATTTTTTACTCAGTGCCACCAATTTACTATTATTCTCTAGAAATGCTTATAGATCCCCAAATATGACTAGATTTGTTTCCTGAATCAATCTATTAATTTATATTCCCCTCATATAATCATACTTTTTTCATCTTACCTTTTTCCAGACTATCCCTAATTCATTCTTCAAAAATCACTTGTATCTCACAACTATGAAATAATAAAATTTTTTAAAGATCAAAACAGGTCAGATATGGTAGCCCATGCCTGTAATCTAGGACTTGGGGAGGTCAGAGATGGAGACTCACTTGAGTCCAGGAGTTTGAGACCACCCTGAGCAGCATAACTAGACCTTGTTCTTACGAAAAATCACACAAAAATTGCCAGGCCTTGTGGTGAACACCTCTTGTCCCAGCTATTTGGGAGGCTTAGGCAGAAGGATTGCCTCAGTCTAAGAGGTCGAGGCTGCAGTGAGCTGTAAGCAGGTCACAGCACTCCAGGCAGGGCAATAGAGTGAGAATGTGATGAGATCATTCATAATAATAATGACACACTAGCAGTGTGATAAAATCTGTTATAGAATCTGCATGACTATGATAAGATAATGGTGATTAATTGAAAGATAATTACCAAACATAAGAAATAGTTCTAGTTTTTTTAATATACATAAAGGGCCCAGAAACTTATCTGCTCAGAGGTGGCTACAAAGAATACAGAAAATAACAAGTTACTTTAGGCAGGGACACATACTTTGCCAGCTCTGAAATACTAACACTGCCCCATACCATTTGGATAATATGACCAAATGGTATGAAGCATCATCAGGACTTTTGAAAGTTTTGTTCCTTTTTTCTTCTAGAGCTCTTTTACCATCCTAGGACTTTCTAACTCTCCTGGAAACCAGCTAACTCTCATTCCACCTATATATAATCAGAATGATAACCTTGTATATGTACCTCTTTTTACTGTTTTACTAAATGAAAGATAGGTCAAGTCAAATAGAACTAAACCTCACACCTCTTTGCTTTTTTTTCCTTTACGATTAAAGATTCAAAAGCACTATAAATTGAATGTTTACATCACTGCAAAGTTCATACTTTGAAACCTATTTCCCGATGTGGTAGTAAGTGGAAGAAGCACTTTTAAGAGTTAATTGGTGTCCTTTTAATAAAGACCCCAGAAAGCTTTCTTGCCACTTCAGTCAAGTAAGAGTACACATAGAAGTCACCATCTAAACTGGGCTTGGTGGCTCAGCCTGTAATCCCGTGCCTTGAGAGTCTGAGATGAGTGGATTGCCCGAGCCTGCGGGTTCGAGACCCTGGGCAACTTGGCAAGACTTCATCTCTACAATAAATAAAAAATTAGCCGGGCGTGGTAGTGCACGCCTGTAGTTCCAGCTACATGGAAGGCTGAGGAGGAAGCATCACTGAAGCCCAGCAGGTTGAGGCTGTGGTAGCTGGTAGGGTGCCACTGCACTCCAGTCTGGGAGACGGAGTGAGACGCCAACTCAAAAAAAAAAAAAAAAGAAGTCACCATCTACAAATGAAGAAGTGGGGCCTTCACCAAACATCAGAATTGCCAGTCATGTGTTTACCAGGGCACAGCAGTGTGAGAAACAGTGATTGCTCTTAAAGTCATCATGTCTATGGCATTTTTTTTAACGTTAATCCAAACAGACTAAGACAATTATACTACTGCCAAATAAAATGCTTACATTATATTATTGTACTATGATTTTTTTCTTTTGCTTTTGTACTAAAATAACAAAGATAAAGGGCCTTAGAGAATAAGTTCCTCTTGTTTTGATTACTTGGAATTGTCCAGGGAATTTCATTTTCTAAAACCTTCATAATACTGACTGATTTAGTAAGCATAGACATTCCTCTATAGCATTATTTTGTGAAAACAAAACAACATTTATAATTGACATAATTTTAATAACTAGGGATCTAAACATAACCATGTTTTTCCCTTAAAGGATCACTATTTGATTTTTACTTCTGGAATGATGTGAGTTTTGTCATGGTCTTGTTTTTCTTTTCAATAACTTTAGACATTTCATTTCATCGTTAGTATACTATTGAGCTTAAAAATTATATGGAACTTTTTTTTCAGATTTGGTCTTGGTATGCATATATTCTGGAAGTCACTTAACTCCTTTAAGATTATTGAAAGTTAGAAATTACTGTTGATACTCATAAACCTATTAGTCTTATGTAAACAGTGGCTATGCCTGAAGGTTCTTCAGTTCCTCTCCTTCACCAGGTTAAATTTTCTCACTGTAGGAAAATATAGCATATAGCCCTCAGTTAGTAATATAGCTGGCAGTGCTTTAAAAATGTATCAATTTTATCAACAAAAAGTATACTTTGTGATTTTGTCTTCTTATGGGGGGTTCACTTGCAAATACCCTGAAAATACTGCATTGGCATTGACATTTTCCATTAGTGTTTTATATATGAAGTCATGGAGTTCACAACTAATTTATTTTTAAGGTAAAAATAGATCATAATAAATTGAAAGTTTTTAAAAATTAAGATTCTTAAATTAGCTTTCCACCCAAGTAAGGACATTTTTTATCAGAATCTATCAGTATTTAAAATTTTTTCAAGTGATAGATAACTTTTATAACATTGTTGTAGAATTCTTCAACTGTAGCAAATGGACTAGGATAGAATGGGGAAGTTGGAAATTACACTCATGTGAAGTTTGTGAAATTATAAGTCTACTAGATGGGGTTAATGTTTGATATTTAGTGTGGCTTGAATGAACAATTTTGATTTGACAAATTTTAAACTAATTGCCTTTTTATTCTACAATACTTAAAGCAGTATTGCTTTACTGGTTTATTCAGATTCAGTCATCTATTCATTTTTCAAAAAATATATTATTTCAAAAGAATTTTAATTAGCCTCTCAATAGTAAAGACATTAAAGTATATGGCATATTTGAGGGGTGACTCCAAAAAATAGAATTATTATTTGGAGGGTAAGCCCCTTGTAGCACAGGCTTCCCCGCTAGGTAAGTTCTCTAGGACCCATATGCATCAATGTACCACCTAGCAGTGTTTGAGAGGCTGTGTCCAGCTTTGGATAAATTTTTGTGAAGATTCTATCAGTAAGTTTGCTTATTTCATGATGGTGATATACACAAACAAAATGTAAACCTCGCTGAGTGTTCAACAGTTTGACCAAAACTGGCATGCTTACTTTGCCCCACTCTTCCTATTCACCTGATCTCTCCCCTAATGACTGTCTTTTGTTTAGTCAAATGAAAAAATTATTCAAAGGAAAGCACATTTGCTGATGTGGAAGAGGTGAAACAAAAGAAAAGCAGAAGCACTAAAAAGCATCCCGGCCACCGTGACCTCGACCTGCTGGACTCTGGCGATCCTTCCGCCTCAGCCTTCCAAGTAGCCGGAACTACAGGCACACCCTACCATGCCCGGCAAATTTTTGATTTATTGTAGAGATGAGGTCTCGCCAACTTGCCCAGGCGGGTCTCGAACCCGCGGGCTCAGGCAATCCACTCACCTCAGCCTCCCAAAGGCGCGGGATTACAGGCTGAGCCACCGACCCCGGCTTGATTTGGATGTTTTTATATTCCATATTCTAAATTCTAAATTTTCAAAATTGCTACATTAAATAGTATTTCAAAAGTTATTAGAAAATTATCAAATTAATATATGTATTCCCAAGTGTTAGAACTCACTCATATCTCCTCCAGAAGTCATGTTCAGATACTTTTGTTATATGCCTTATGTATCCCTCTGTCTGAAAGTTTTCTGGCTAAGGAAGGGCTTGTGTGTCCCTCTCTCTGAAAGTTTTCTGACTAGGGAAGCTATTTAGCCCATAGATAAGGCAGGCTAAGAGTGCAAAGTAATTAATGTCTTAGGGGTTCATCAATGAGGGAAATAAGTTGGTAAATGATTTCTCTATTTTTCTAGCCCCGCTGCGTCACAGGTCTAATATATGTTTCACAGTTTCTCTCAGGATCTCTCAAGGCATTGAGCCCAATTACCCATAGGAACAATCATGTCATTAAATATGTTTTTTAAAGAAAATCTTTATTATTTTTAACTTTTATAAATACACACCTTTTCTTAACTTGTTCTCCTTCTCTTGCTGCTTCTTTACTCCCACATTGTACTCTCCGAATTCACCTCCACAATTAATACTTGTACTCATAGTCTGGTCTCAGTGTCTGCTTCTGACAAAATTCAAACTAAGATGCATATATATATATATATATGTTTTTTGTCTTTTACAAATATGTTTAATGAATAAAGTTTTTTAAAATTTTAATTAAGTTCCATCTGTCTGTTTTTGTTGCTTACACTTTTGAGATTCTAATTTCTTTTCCTAGATCAATGTCCAGAAGAGTTTCTCTAGATTTTCCTCAAGTGTATGCATAGTTTCAGGTTTTACATTTAAGCATTTAGCCTGTCTTCAGTTGATATTTGTATATGGTAAAAGATAGAAATCTACTTTCATTCTTCTGCATATGGCAAACTAATTTCCCCAACATAATTGAATAGGATGTCCATTCATCAATTTATGTTATTTTCAACTTTGTTAATGATCAGTTGGCTTTAAATATGGATATGTGGCTTTATTTCTGGGTTCTCTCTGCTGTTCCATTAGTTTATATTATATATTATATATTATTTTAACCTTGTACTATAAGTAAAGTCAGGTAATTTGATGCCTCCAGTCTTGTTCGTTTTGCATATAGTTGTTTTGGCTATTAAGGTTCTTTTCTGAGTCCATATAAATTTGGGGATTTATATGTTTACATAACCTTGGGTATATTTTACTTTGTCTTGATATTCATTTTCTGAGAAATCTGTTTTCTTAAACATTTTAATATAAAATGCATATTATAATTAATTTTCATGTATATAAATATAGCCAATATTCTGAAATTACATGATGCTTTGTTGTTTTATAAATTTGCATATCCAAAAAAGAGGTAAAAGTGTTGTCTTTTATTGATGATTATGATGCAAATTCATTCATTTTGTCCCTAGTGATATACATCTTTTCATTTTGTTACTTTGTAGGGGAATAACAAACAACAACAACTGTTACCTGTGAAAATTATAAATACACTTTTCTGAATAGGACAGTTTTTGATGTTTTTTAAGAACATAAAATCAATTAAAATTAATATTATTTTTTATCCATTTTCTCCAAATTTATGTTTATGTGCATCTTAAATGCATGACAAAAACAAATGCATAACAATACAAATTTAATGGTTGTCTGCCCTATCCAAAATTTATTAAATTAACAGGTAACTGTTATAGCACGTAAAACATTAATGGAAAAAATTATCATTAAACTAGGACTAGATTAAACAAAATTTTTTGTTTGGATACATATATATTTGTACAATCATATGCAGAAAGTTTAAAGTGACATTGTTGCCTATTTTTTTATTACTAAAGTTATCCATCTCAGAAAAAGAGGCAAGGCATTTGGTCAAATTTCCTGGATAAGATATAATACCCTAATAACATGATTTTTCTCAAACGCCAGATTTATTTCTGCCTCAGGGCCTTTGTATTTGCAGTTATGTTGCCTGTAAGTTTTTTCTTCTTCCAATCTCCATCTTTTAATGAAGTGGGTTAGGATTCACTATGCTTTTCCTTAGTCATCTGTTCGCTAAGTGCAGAAGAATTTAAGATATTGGGAAAGGAATAAATCACCATTTGTGTGGAAAATTCTGAGAGATGGAATAACAGTTTACAATTTAGAACATGCAAACAGGACAGTGGTGTTGGTAGGTTTGACAGGGGTCAAATGAAGTAGATGACAAAAATGAGTGTGACATCTGATGGGCATTAAGTTGACAATATCAATTAAGGCATGATGGATTAATGAGTAGACATTTATTAATTTATATATAGCAAGACATCTGTTAGTGATTTTAGATGACAAAAATAAAATATCAAAGCAAAACATACATAAGTTGTATAAAACAACTAAAAAAAGCTTGTAAATAAATTATGTGTGATTTATCATCTAAACATGGTTACATTTGAGAACAAGAGATGTTACTATTAATAGTAATGCAGTATAGCATTCATAGACTAATAGTTATCCAGAAGAACCAGGATATACTGTCACCCCTATTTTATTGGATAATAATAGCTAACATTTTTACATATAAAGAGAGGTAGAAAATCTTCCATGAAACCATAGGATAAAATATAACTGAGCTTTCTATGATTGAGGGAAAGCAAATATTGGAATAATTTTTATTGTTCTAGACAATCTTGTCTATGGTTTAGATGAGAGAATGGAAAACAATGGACTACTGGCTGGATTCATTTTTGCCTCCTGTTTGTGCAACCATGACTTGATTTTTTATTTAATTTGTAAGTGGTGACATTTTAAATAATTTTATAAGAACCTAACATGATAATCCAGATTTTTTCCTTTGTCTAGCAAATTCTAATCCTATTTACTTCATGACTCTTCAAGAAATAATATTTTCTACTTCTGCTCTAGTTGAAAAGCAATAAGAGCGATTCTAGTAAATCATACTTCATTAGATAACAGATGTATCTAGGGTATATATTTCACCTACTAAAAATCTTCATGGTTCTGATATTTATATTACTATCTGCTATGTTGAAATAAGTAAACTGTATATGTGTATATATAATACATAACAAATTATAATTAAAATCAACATATTGATTATCAATTATATGTTATATAATATAGTAAATACATATATACTGCAAATAATTTATAGAAATATATATAGCAAATAATACATTGCAATGGCCTATATCTTCAGTTGGCTGCAAGCACCGCTTCATGCAGCTATACCTTAAATTCCTCATAATTCAGAACTGCTCTATGTGTGAAAATATATTCTATAATTTTCTGTTCAGCTGTACTTGATTACCTACTTAAAAATATATATTTCTGACCATTCTATCAGAAAAAGGTATTTGCAGGAGTGTTGTGTAGATGAGAAATTGTGTGGAATGAATGATATATGTGAGTCCGTAGAATGTTACTGTTGATCAGTTTGAACTAGTGGGCATTTGAGTTTTGTTCTTTCTTCTTAATCATAAGACTAGCAGAGAGTAAGTGCTTTAATACTAACAACTCCACATGATGAGCTTGTGTGTCCAAGCTTCTATTTTAATTATTTTTAACTCAAAAATTATAAGCTACATATATTTATGGGGTAAAATGTTATGTTTTGATATATGTATACAAAGAGTAATGATAAAAGCAAGCTAATTATTATACCTATCACCTCATATACCTATAATTTTTTGTAGTGAGACAATTGTAATTCAAAATTCAATTTTGAAATACACAGTCCATTTTTATTTAAACTTCTCTAATATAACAACACATGAAGGTTAACTGCTGTGCTTTTTTCCATTTTGTATTTATGTAGCATATTTATAGCATTACATATTAAGATAAAATTTTGGTTTACCCATTGCTATTATTTTATTACTCTTACATGTGGAATATATACATTTAGAGAAAATATGTGACCCTCATTTTCCAAAAAAGTAGATGTATTTATTTTTATGACTTTCAAAGCCATCTTTAGGCTTCACTGGAGATGTGTGATTTCCTTCTCTTTGAATTCAGTCTTCTTCTTTCAGTGTGTAATTATTTTGCATCAGAAGACTGGCAAAAGTAAATTATTTAGGACCTTGTTTCTCTCTCAAACCTAAATGAGAAATTCTGATCTTAAGAAAGATAAACATCTAACTATATAGGAAATTTTATTTATGGTCCATGGAATTCATAGTCTCTGCTGTCTCTTCTAGGTCTTTGCTTTCTGTAATACCATATCTTCTGAATCTTATTAGAACCTTCAACATAACTGAGTTTATTATTTTTGTTTGTATTACTGGCAATTCAGCTAACATGAGCTTTATAACTTGAAGTAGATGTCAGGCATTTATCTCTTTAATTATCTTCTATGATAGGAAACTATAGAATGTAGAAAACAGGAAACTAGAGAATGTAGAATGTGGACAGGTAATGGATGATGACACACTTAATATTTTGATGTATTTGTCTTTTTTGTTTTAATTTAATTTTAAAGATGTGGCATACAATTCGGGATTAGGTATACCAGTGATGTTTTCTTAACTATGTGACACAATAAGAAACAATTTACATTCTAAAATAAATAAATATATGTATTTCTAGTTGTCTGCTTTTTTTGTTGTTGTTGTTCCCCTACCTAAATGTAACTTCCTAAAGATATTGAAATCAGGGGAGAGTCCAAGATGGCCTCAGAAGCAGTCAGAGTGCATGAGTCTTCGCATAAAAAAACAGGTGCAGAGAGGAGTATTTGCCCCAGGGTGTTGGCAAAAGTTGTGTGACTGTCTGACTGAGTGGTGATGTGGAAAGGAGAGGACCCAGATCTCCTGCTTAGGCAGCTACCTTGTACAGCTGCTCGGACCTCATCATGCTCTATGGCCCAGAGGCAGGCACCATCTCTACAGCACCACCTGGAAAGAAAAACAAAAAAGGAATAAAGTGATGGGGATCACCTGCAGCAGGTGCTGCCAGTTGCTGGAGCCTTCATACCTGATCAGACACCAAAAATGGGGGGAACTGCGAGAAAATATACCAAAGAAATCCAACCAGAGTCTCAACCAAGGAGATCCAGATGCCTCATGCCCCAACTGAAGCATTTGAGGTCTGTCACTGCAGCATTGCCCAGCCCTAGATCACAGGAAAGTGGCAGTGAGGTTTAAAGTGACCCAGCACCCTTTTTGCCAATGATCTGTGAGACATGCAATTCAGGTGGACAACATTCTGAGCAATATGCACAGAGAAAGCTGAACATAAGCAGATCAGCTGGGGGCAGTTTGCAGCCTTCCCCAACTCCACGGGGTGAACAGGGGTTTAGATTTGAAGTCCTTGCGATCTGCATGGCAACCTACGAACCCAGGCCCCACTCACAGTAGATGAGTAGCAGAGTTTTAAAGTGACCCTACACCCTCCACCCAATGATTTGTGAGACGTGTGCCTCAGGTGGGCAACATTATGATCAGCTGGTGGCACCTTCCAGTCTCCCCACAATCACGAGGGTTGAACAGGGGGGCAGGTTTAGCAGTCGGAAGCTCTTCCCTTCTGAAACCCTCCCCTCTGCCACGAGCTAAGGGAAGCAGTGCTTGAGTCATGCCTACAAGAAACCTGAAGTCTTGAAACTGTCAAAAGAGGGTGCTCAAGGATTACATAAAAGTTTTTGCTGTTTTGTTTTTTGTTTTTGTTTTCAATTTTTGGATTTTTTTATATCTGCGTGACTCTACCTATTTTTTTTAATATAGCTTATTGGAATTGGGCATTTCATTCTATTTTATCCCTTATCTTTCTTCTTTCTGTCCAATAAAATTTCCTCATATTATTGGTTTTAGTTCCTTTAGGGATTTTGTTTGTTTGTTGGTGTGATGTTTGTTCTTTTCTTTCTTTCTTTTTCTTTCTTTCTTTCTTTCTTTCTTTCTTTCTTTCTTTCTTTCTTTCTTTCTTTCTTTCCTTCCTTCCTTCCTTCCTTCCTTCCTAGAGAACTTACCTAGCGGGGAAGCCTGGGCTACAAGGGGCTGACCACATGCAGAAGACTGAAATAGAACCCCTACCTATCACCATACACAAAAATCAACTCTACATGAATGAAAGACCTAAATGTAAAACCTCAAACTATAAATATCCTAGAAGAAAATGTAGGAACCACCCTTGCGGTAATTGGAATAGGCAACCAATTCCTGACCAACTCTCCAAAAGTGAATGCCATAAGAGATAAGATAGACAAGTGGGACTTGATCAAACTGAAAAGCTGCAAAGAAAAGAAACCATAAGGAGAGTGGGGAGACAGCCCACAGAATGGGAAAATATATTTGCCAACTGTAAATCTGACAAAAGCTTAACATCCAGAACTACAAGTAACTCAAGTGTTCCGAAAGGAAAAAAAACGAACAACTCTATTAGAAAATGAGCAAAATAAATGAATAGACACTTCTCAGAAGATGTATAAGCAGTCAACAAATACAAGAAAAAATGCTCAACCTCACTAATCATCAAAGAAATGCAAATTAAAACCACACTGAGATACCACTAACTCCAGTCAGGATGACCATCATCAATAACTCAAAAAACAGCAGATACTAGAGATGATATGGAAAAAAGGGAACAATTCTACACTATTGGTGGGAGTGTAAACTAGTACAACTCCTGTGGAAAGCAGTGTGGCGATTTCTAAAATATCTGACAATTAACCTTCAATACAACCTGGCAATCCCCCTTCTTGGAGTATACCTGGAAGAACTCAAATCACTCTATAATAAAAACACCTGCACATGCGTGTTTTTTGCAACATTATTCACAATAGCAAAAACATGGAACCAACCATGATGCCCATCACAAGTGGACTGAATAAAGAAAATGTGGTACACATGGAATATTATGCAGCCATAAAGAAAAATAAATTATGATATTTGTAGCAACCCAGATGGAATTAAAGTCTATAACACTCAGTGATTTATCACAGAAACAAAGATCTGATTACCACATGTACTCACTCATAAATGGACCCTGAACATTTGTCATAATACTATCAGAAAGGCATTGACAGTAGTGGGACACTGCCGGAGGGGTCACATAACATCAATAAGAATACCCACACATGCCTGTATGATGAACACGTATGTACGCAACCCTCATTTGTGCTCCACATTTTTAAAATAAAATACTTTTTAAAACATAATAAAAGCATCTTTGAGTCATTCAAATTTAAATGCAGATGTGAAATACAGTAAATATTTTAAATGTAAATATAATCAAATTCTTATATCTTTATCATGTATAATTGCTAGGTTAACTATGTGGAGTATTATGAGTTGAACTGTATCTCCATAAAATATATACTAACTCCATAAAATATATACTGAACTTCCTTTGAAATAGGGTGTTTGCAGTTTGAGGTCATTAGTATTGGCCCTAATTTAATTTTCCTTATGTCGTTAAAACAAGAATTTGGAAAAGAAACAGAAAAGGACAAATGGAATGTATTGTGAATAATTTAGGAAGAATGCTATCTACAACCTAAGGAATGCCTGAGGTCACCAGAAACTAGGAGAGAGACATGGAAATGATACTTTCTCCCAGATTCCTTAGAAAAAACACTCCTACTGACATCTTAATTTCCAACTTCAAAACTTCAGTACTATGACACAGTAAGTTTCTGGTGTTTTACCACAGCTATTCTGAGGAACTTTGTTATGGCATCTACAGGTAATTAATACATGAACTAATGTTTACTAAATTTTCTGTTAAGTGAATTTAGACATAGAAAGTCAGGAAAAGGTTATTAT
Source organism: Carlito syrichta (assembly GCF_000164805.1). Lineage (NCBI taxonomy): Eukaryota > Metazoa > Chordata > Mammalia > Primates > Tarsiidae > Carlito > Carlito syrichta. The sequence continues at coordinate 149,396 of NW_007252178.1, read as the reverse complement.
TATCATACATGTATTTATGCATATATGATTGTATTATTTTATTGTATTCTCATCCACAGTTCTGTCATCTGTTAAAATGTGGTTCCATTAAAATATGACTTAGGAATATGATCAGGAATTCAAATGCTTGGGTAGCAACACTGAGATGCTATTTAATATCATGATTAAGTTCTCCCTAATATAAACCCTATGTGGTGGAGAGTATTATTAACCACTATTTTTCAGTGTAGATAATGAGACTTCAAAATAATTACATCCTTCAAAATAGCTTAATATTAAGTAACAAAGTTAATGGTGTTCTCATGTGGTATTATTTATTTATTTATTTATTCACTCTTTTAAATTTACAAATAAAATTTGTATATACTTACCATATACAGCACGATGTTTTGAAATATGTACACATTGTGTAATGGCTAAATTGAGCTATTAACATATTATAGATAACATCACAAACATAACTTTTTGTGATGAGATCTTAAAATCTAATCTAGATCATCAGTTTTCAAGAATACAATAAATTGGTATTAACTATGCTCATTATGTTGTATGTTAGATGTCTTAAATTTACTCCTCTTAACTAAAGTTTTGCCCTTTGACCATTTCCCAGCTCCCAACCCACTCATGCCACTATCATTCTACTCTGTGCTTCTAAGAGTTAAACTATTTTATATTTCACATATAAGTGAGGTCATGTGGTATTACTCTATATCTGTTTAGTTTATTTTACTCAACATAATGTTCTCCAGGCTCATCAATATGGTCAAAAACAGCAGGATTTCCTTATTTTTAAGGCTGAAAAGTATCCTATTGTGTATATATACCTCATTTCATTTATCCATTTATGCATTAATATACACTTATGTAGATTCCACCTCTTGACCATTGCGAATACTGCTACAACAAAATGTGTTGTAGTTTCAAATACTTTTTTCTCAACTATTAAACTATCTCTCAATCCCTCTATGCTTATGATGAGATATCATCTCACTAGTTGTTTTACAAACAGATATTTGGAAATACTTTGGGTACATATCTGAAACACCCTGTAAAAGAACATTTTCATTACTAAAGTCCAACAGATCTATATCCTAATTGTCCTCCAAAAGTTATTTTCACTCCTAAAGTCCAACAGATCTATAATCTAATTTTCCTATCTCACATGAAATGCCATGATTGCTAATACTTACATAGTTTATTCAACATAGTTATTTATAAACAAGAGTTTTGAAACACTCCCTAATTTATCTTTCTTGATTAATATAGTACAGAAATTAAGTAATTTTGTAGACTTTGTTTATTAACATGAGTTTAACTCCCTCTCAAAAATAAATATTCTTTGGTCTTAGGTTTTTAAAGCAGCTTGGGAACTGACCATCTCTATTTTCTGAAGCTTGTACATGTACTTCAAATTTCTGATTTTTGCCTTAATGCTGAATTATTTATTTTGGTTATTATGGCACACTTTAAAATATAAAGTGCATTTTTCATGCTCTGGCTATGTTATTGTGAATGTATACTGTCTCACATTAATAAACTCTGTTGAACCATGACATAACAATAATAAAAGCAGAAATCTAAACCCCCGAAGTAGAATAAGATACTTAAATCTTCAGCACTGTCAAGGCAAAACTGAAGTCTTTCTTGTGTACAGGCCAAGAATATTTCACCACAGTTCAGTGTATACTTGATGCTGCCCCCTGGAATTCAAGATCAGCCATATTACATATCAAGTAAAAGTAATATGCTTTAATATAAAATAATGCTTTCCCCATGGCTCAACATATATCAGCCCCAACATTAACCAAAGATAGGAGTATTTCATTTTTACGGTAGACTGTATAACTGGGCTTAAAGTGCAATAATTATTTAAAATAGTTGTTCTATTTCAGTCTGAAGAATCTTGCATATAAAAATTGCTTTTGGAAATGCTAAACTGTTCTTCTCATGAAATGAAGAGCAGTATTTAAACCTTCTTAAAAGCAGATAGAGTTCTCCAAATTGCACAGTTAACTAAGAGCAATAACATAGAAACATATTAAAGGTATTATGATAATATTTATATGAGGTAAATTTCAATGAATCTTCTATAATGGAATTTAGACAGATGGTCAAAGAAAACAGAATACATCTAGATGGGATGATATTATTTACAATGTGAATAAAAATGTCACCTTCTTTAAAATTATTTTTGGAATTTTGCTATAGAGAAAAATAACAAAAAATAAATTGAGGAAAATTTTATTTTTAAAACCATTAAATATACGATATTAAATAAATTGCATACTTTATGTAGCATTTTCTTTTTAATATCAGGAAACTGTATATTTACAAAGTATATTTTGAATACATTTGAGAAGATATAATAAGAAATGACAGAATACAGTTAAAATTAGTAAAATAAACAGTAAAGAATTCTATTACTATTTAATTGAGCCACTATCTAATTCCAGGTTATCATTTCCCTACACAGCACAATCATTACTGACATCTGCTGCATTCGGAACACGAAATGCATTTCAAAAGAATGTATCCCTTAGGATACAGGAACCACATTAGTCTTTCCTCTGGAGACAGAGCTCAGGGAATGATTGTCTTAATTCTCAAATATACTATTTTAAAACTTTGATTTTTTTTATTGTATCTAAACACTACCATCCAACAACAATCAGAAATTACATTCTCTCCTGTATATCAAGACACTCTATCATCTTTCTTTTCTCTCTACTCCCCTTTGTCATCCAAGAACTTGTTCTCTCAGACCTAAAATAGTTTTTAACACAACCTGTAAAGGTATTCTTTTATTGTTCTTTCTGTCTACTTTCAGCAGTTTTTGTCTTTGTTTTTAATATTACTTCCTATTCTGTGCAAACTAATGAAAAAAATACTCACAAAGTATTTTAGGAGACTTTGTTCCCAAGCCTCTCCTATACTGGAAATAAATAAATAGACAAACAAATAAATAAAAAACCACACATTCCTTCTCTAATGTATGCCTTGATGATGAGAAACAGGATGGTCCCCAAAATTTAGAGAAATGTTTATGTTACTGGGTTTCAGCCTCTTTGAAAGTTAGCATAATATACTAAAAGCAGGAAAAAACAATGTTCCATTGTCTATTTTGTTTCTATCTATTATGAACAACAACAAAATACTTACAATATACATTTTAGTCATCCACAATGGTCTTGAGAGGCTGCATATAGAAGCAAAGGTCAGATCACATATAACAATAGAACTCTGAGCTCCAACCTTTGCTGTAATTAATCCAAGAAGCCAAACCTCTGTACCAGTCAGTCCACTACAGCCAGTATTTGGTCAGTAACTGCCAACTTCTTCAATTTTTGCCTTTACTTTTAATTTAGGACCAATCAGAGAAATCAAAATATGCATTGCTAATGAGGTCCCCCCACAGAATTTCTCACTTCTAGCTAGCCAACTTAAATCTTTACCAAGCCAACAACCTGCAATCATGGCATAATTTTTTCCACCATGAGATTCTCATACTTCCTAGACTCCTGTTGAGTCTTCATTAAATGCAGGACATGGTGGCCGATCTCCTTTCTTTAGCAAGCTCTGAATAAATACCTTTTGTTTGTTCTCATTGGGTTGCTTCACTGATTTCCACAGTTTGGAGGTTCCAACAAGACAAGGTCTACATTGCCTGTTGTCATGAACTCCAGCAATCAACCAGGGACGGTACCCACAGAAACTCACTTGGTTTGAACTCTGTTGTCTTTGCATTGAGTTCTTTGGCTATGTATTCTCAATTTAGTATGAAATTTGAGTATCAGTTCCCATCTGCTTAGCAGTAGAAATAGGTCTTCTTATATTATTTCTTTTTGCTGTCTTTTTTGTCACCGCTTTTTGTTATGCTGCACAAAAGTGTTGTTTGTCATAAAAAAAAACAGCACAGGATAGAACACCTGCATAGGCCTATAAGCCTGTTTTATGAGCCACCTCACAATATATTAAATTTGAGTCTCTGATTGGACCTCTGTCCATTTGGACAAATTTTGCTGTGGGTCATCAATAAAAGTGAATGAAATTCTTGTGTCTTGATTCTTTTTTTCATGTTGTTCTGTGAACTTGGCAGTGATTCAGACAGAGATGTCACTGTTTTCACCTTCAAGAAAAGTACAGATTTCCAGGCATGCATTGAGAGATGACAGCCACTGTCTGGCTGCATTTGACTTTCCAGTGACATAAAAAATAGAGGTATAACATAACCTATTAAAGTTCAGATTGATTCTACCAAATTGTCACCCAAACTTTCCAATAGCCCTTAAAGCCAGAAGCAAAAGAAGGGCTCATATCTATAGCTGAAAGCCTTTTAAACAAAGGTCTCCTCAGACCCAGAGGCAGTCCTTGTAACACTCTCTTCATATCAGTAAAGAAACCCAATTAATGAGAATATAAATTTCTTCAAGACCATGAACACATTTGTTATCCTTCTCTTCCTGGTAATACCTAACCCAAAGAGCATCCTATCATCAATTTTCACCTGATGTTACTTGCTTCACTATAAGATAATTTTACTTTTTTTGCAGTGTGCCTCTAGAACAGGAAAATCAATACCTTTTTGCCTTCTACTAGAAGGAACACAATATGCCTGGACAGTCATGCTCCAGAGATTCTTTGAAGACCTCTCCTATTTTTTCCTAAGTCCTAAATCAAAACTTAAAGGATTTAAATTTCTCCTGACATTCAGTTATGGTACAACATGTGGTGATCTTTTACTTTGCTCAAAGAACAAAGAAGCGCTTTAAAAGGATTTTATTATTTTTTTGCTATCAGACCAGCAGAAAGAGGGCATAAAGTTTCAAAAGATAAATCACAATTTTCCCAGGACATTACATTGTTTTTTATTTAGATGGTTGCATATCTTGTCTGGAAGAAAAAATTGTCTCTCAATAGAACACTAACCAATGTTATCCTGGATGCCTAAAAAAAATAATAATAATAACAACTGAAACGGAGGATTTTAGGTTTAACGTGACATTGCAAATAATGAGTGACAATTTTTTTTCTGAGATTGCAATACCTTTTATGAATTGACTAAATCCTAGGTAACAGACCCTCTACTCTAGAAGCTCAAATATTAAACAATCAGCCACTCTCCTGCCCCTTCTAAAATAATGAGAACTTCAGTTCTCATTACCTCAGTTAAGGAATGCTCTGTAACTTGATTGGGTTTACTAGAGACTCCTGTAGTAATCCTGATCTTGGGTTTATGTGCTGATAAGTCATGTACCAAAACTGAAATTGCAGGTTTTCAAGCAGAATATGTTATCACTAATTTAAGCTCGTTATTAGAATGTAGTAATCAACTATCTGAGTTAAAATCATCTCAAATGGCTGAACTTACTGCATTTACTAGATATTGTCAACAAACCAGAGGAAAGAGATTAAATATAGACACAGAGAGCATGTATGCTTTTGGAATAGTACATGATTTGAAGATTCTTCAGGAGAAAAAAAAAGGTGTTTCACTTCTGCTGGAACCCCCATCAAAAATAGAGAGCAAGTTAAATAATTCTTAGATGCACTCCTATTTCCTAAAAGGATCACTGTTACAATAGTTATCATGAAAAAATAAAAAGAGGCAATATGGAAGCTAGAAGAAATGTTCTAGCCAATCATTATGTCAAAATAAATCTGCTTTAGTAATAATTAAGATCCTATCTAAATCTTTAAAGGATGATTCTCTGGAGGAATTCAAAGAAGACATTATATAACTTTCACATTTGTCCCCTGACTTTGAAAAAGAAGAATGGAAAAAAAATCTGTTTGTACCTTTACTCATACCAACTCTGGCACTAAAGACAGCTACTTAGTGGCACCAGATGATTTCAAAAGTATTTTAGTTAAATTTCTCCTTGAAACTACTCATGATGCTATATATACAAATTAGTTATTATTTTAAGTTAACATTGATGGAAAGCATGGAAAAACAGCTGAGGCTATTTCAGGTCATGTACCCACTGTCAACATCATAATCCTGGAAACAGTGCATATGTAAAGCATGGACAGGAACCAAACTCCAAAGACCCCTAGAACAACCTTTGTGGCATATTCTATAGTTTCTACGCTCCTTGGGATCTGAATGTATTGGCTATTATATCTCTGTTTTCAGGATGGTCTGCAGTATTTTGAGTATTGGTGGTGGAATCTTCACAAACTTGTACCACTCTGATACCAGCTCATGTGGAGAAGACAGATGTGCTCCTTAGTAGTGAAACATAAGTGCTACTGGAGATACTATCAACCATGGGATCTTAAGACTTTCTGAAAGTTTTTCTAAGTTTAATGTAAAAGATCATTGTCTCTTTTAACCTTTTCAAAAGTTTGTGAGTGTTAGGGAGAGTACAGTTTTCGAGTGCAGAGTTCTTTTATAATGGTTCTTGTATGGTGTGTGCGTTGTTCACTTGACTTAAAAATCCATATGTCCTATGTGGAAAAACACAAAATCAAGCAGCATTTTAAACACTGTAAAAGTTGTAGCTTAGTTTTAGCAATCTTTCAGAAAAACAGAAAGAAATAATCTTGCCACCTGTAAAAGACAAATAGAGATCCAAATATGCAACCAGATTAATCCAAATTAATGCCTCACCTCATGCTGTGAACAACTCTTTAAAATACACACACACACACACACACACACACACACATATACATACACACACACATACATACATACATATGCACATACACATTCCTGGATCCTTTGTGTCCCTACAGAACCAAAACTTCCTTTATGGTCAAGTAAGTTTTTTTACCTGTCTCAGACTAACACCTCATGCACTTAGAAGTAGTATTTTGAGATTCATCTGTGTTCAGTAATTCTAATTATATAAGTAACAAACTCTGAAAATTCTGATTCAGTTGTGAGCTTTAAAGTGAATAATTCTTAACAATTCAGGCACACTACCTGATTCATTTTTTTATATTAAAAAATCAAAACAGTGTTCCCATTGATGGAAATCATACAAAGAGTAAAGCCTGTAAGAAACACATCGCTAAATCTGGCAGAAGTTATCTCTGCCCTAGACCAAGTCCAGATCAGTCTCAATTCATTGGCACAAGTAGTGAAGGGAAATCATACTGCTCTTGTCTTCTCTTTGGTGATTCTGTGCCACTGATAATACTTCTTGCTATATTTGGAATAGGCAAAGTGGAACAGGTTATATACCATCTTGAGATAAAAGCTATTTGTATCTCCAAGGCTCATCCTCAAGGCTTATGGGGCTTGTTCTTCAGACCATGGCATATGGGCTTCCAATTTCTGAAGCATCATTACAGGAGCTATTTGTGATTTTTTGACTTTTTAAAAATCATAGTTTCCATAATCCTAGCCCATTACATTTTATCCAATATATCACACATTTTTCTGTAGTTGCTCCCTCATCAGATGATTGTCATCATGATACAAAGACAAATATATTAAGAAGATTTGGCAACAGAATTAAATATGGAGATGAATGAAACTTTTCTGAACAGTGAGGATCTCGATCTCTAGGCTTCCCTAACTTATTCAACCTCTCACCATTGAGAAAATAATCAAAAAGAGAGATTAAGAGATTAAATATACAAACATATAACAGCCAGACCATGTATAAAAATAAAACACTGGCCCACAATTATTCAGCAAATGCCTTTCAAGGCAAACCACAATCTCGGCAACAATGAACCAAGAAGGGCCAGAACTTGGTCAATAACTACCCTACCAGCTTTACTGACATTTTTCCATTTCTAGATAAACCAGACCAAAGAGATAAAGCCAAATACGCTCCTCAATCAATCTCATGGAATACTCTACCTCTAATAAGCCTGTCTTCGACTTCCACCTGCTATTATCCTCCAATCATAGTAGAAATACAGTCTTTTCCACTATAAAAGTTTCAAACTCCCCTTCCTGCTACTAAATACAAGAGATAATACCTGTCTTGCCATAGCAATATTTGAATAAATATCTTTTGCTTGTCTCATTCGAGAGGTCTTTGTTTATTTCCACAATATCCAACCAGCAACCATTTCATTGAAAGTAGTCATTTTTATGCATTTTATAAAAAGTCTGATGCCTATGAAGATTGCTAGAGTTGTTTTTATTAGCAGTACACTACAGCTGACATCATAATTGATAGTATATTCAAGGCACAAGTCAACTGTGAAATCATAACTTAATATATTCATTTTGTTCATTTTACGAATTACACAGAAGATCATGGTGAGACTTGATTTATGTCAGAATAATGGAAGAATCAGAAAACTGGACTCCATTATCCTGAGGGGGGAAAAAATGAAACACCTGCTGGTTAGATCTTAATTAAGTAGAATACAGACTCTGTTCCTATTTAACCAGTACAAAACACAATGAACTTTAGCACCAGATTCTTGGAATGAAAGTATACTGCTATCAAAGACTGCATTGGACACAATTTCAAAGAAGTTCAAGAATTTCAGGTGAAACTAGGGAGATTGAGAAACACCAGGAGATTTACTCACTCACTTGGAATTTTATAATTTTCAATAATTATGTTCTGCTTCTGAAGTTTAAAATTAACTTCTTGCTCCTGGAGTCATTTATATTCCTCTGCCTTGAAATAACCTTTGTCAATTTCCAATTCTGGGCCAGTCTTTGTGAATTTTGACCTTTTTGTGGTTGTTATGAACAATTCCAGTGACGGGGTGGTAATGGCAAAGTTAAAACAACACCATGGTCCCGATACCCAGGGATTTTTGACTCTAAATGCAATGCTCTTTCTAGCATGCCTTACAACTTCAGGGAAAATTTTACTTGGCAGAATGGAACAAATCAATGCTTAAACTGCATAAAGCAAATAAAAGAATGAAAACTATGTGTAATTGCATTATTTGCATGACTCAATAGTATTTTTAAAAATAAGTTAAGTATAACTTTTTGTGACTAATGTGTTGAGAGTTATGTAACATTTATCAGATGTACCTTTTATGTATCATGAAGCCTTCTGTAAAATGAACAAAAAAATAATAGATTTTTCCACATCCTTGAGCATTACTTCACCCCATGAAAATAAAAAATATATGTGGTTAGTGAACTTGATCCATTGAGCAGTATTTGTACAGATCTTTCTATTTATACGTGACTTATATCTTAAATTTAGAATAAGTTAGAGTCAATCAACTTTGAAATTTTGTTCCTCAGATATAGAAGTGGACATTCTGTTTATAAATATGAATTTCAGTAGAATCCAAAACTTTCCTTACTACTACATGTATTTCTATAGTGAGTAAAACATTCCAATCATTTACGAAGCATTTTAGATTTAAGATTATGTGTATACTTTAATGTAATTGAATCATTATGTTAAAATATTATAAAGATAATGTTTTATTAGCATATTTACATTAACTTTGTGTAGATTTTTAAAACAATCATTGCAGTTTTATAATTTATTTTCTCAATTACAGCTAAGACTCATATTCTGATTATGAGTAGAGTTTCAATTGATAAAATCATCTCCATTTTTTCTTTTACTTCAAATACTGCATAAAAAAGAGAAAATCTTAGCTCTGTGAACTCTAACATTAGTTCTGCATCAAAATGTTAGCTTGTTTTTGTTTTTTTTGTTTTTATGGACAAGGAAACCCAAAACTAAGTATTGAGTATAAGTGCCAACTTCTCAGGCAGATAATACCATTAGAATTATTCAGATAGCTGAAAACAGAATTTTCACTTTTACTTTACTTAAATTCTGTCTTGTAATCAAAACAGGCATCCAATTTTAAAATAACCCTTTTCAATATTCAGGTCAGAGATTTTACATAGAATTTCTAATAAGTTATATATCTTAAATCAGTTACAGATGAATCTTCAAGTACCTCTTGTGAAGGTGTTTTTTCTCTACTTCATCAGAATTAAAGATTTTATTTAAAACAAAAATCTCTGTTGGTAAAATACATTATCAGAAAGCGTTCTGAGTGAATAGATAAACAGGATGGGGAGTATTTGGAGAGACTCAAGAAGTGGCACTAAAATCCTAATGGTCACTAATGCTATCTCCTAGGCAAGATCATATTGATAACTATGAAAACGATTGCATTAGTGTGCCTGTCTTCCCTTTCTCCTATGGCCTTATCAGGTTGCTTTAATTGACCCCATTTATGACCTTTTCTCTTCTCCATGTAGAATGTGGATGACTCAATATGATATTATCCTTCCGAATCTTATTATTAAAGAACTGTGAACCAATACTTTTATGGGACAATTATCATTTAGTCCTATTGCAGTGTTCTGAAATTTTGACTAGAGTTATCTAAACAATATTTTCTGACTAACTAAAATTTTTATTACCATAATTTCACTGTTTAAGTGGTTGCTTTGCTCCCGAGTCTATGTTGGTTACAAAAGAATAATTAATTCTATAATGATAATTGAATTAATATTAATGTTAGCCTTACTAATAAGGTTTCCAAACTACATAGAAGTGACAAAATTATCTTCAATATTATATCAAAAGATGAGAAAGTTATGCTTTCTGTGAAGGTGAACATAGCTGTGGGGTAAGCCACTCATGATTCTATGATGTGTTTACCTCTCTTTATTTTCAATTACTGTTATCAAAGCAGGAAAGAATTCAGTCAAATCACAATATACAGAACATCAGTTATAGTAAATCAGCAGCATGTTGCACTAGCAAATCTACTAAGATAAATCTTTTTTCTATGAGACAGATTTTATCTTATTGCCTGTTATTCAAAAAATAAATAAATAAAAGTTGGGCATGATGGCTTATGCCTGTAATCCCATCATTTTGAGAGACTGAGTTGAAGCCGGGCTCGGTGACTCAGCCTATAATCCCATGCCTTGGGAGGCCTAGGTGAGTGGAATGCCTGAGCCCGCGGATTCAATACCCGCCTGGGCAACTTGGCGAGAACAAATCTCTACAATAAATCAAAAATTAGCCAGGTGTGGTAGTGCACGCCTGTAGTTTCAATTACTTGGAAGGCTAAGGCCGAAGGATCACTGGAGCCCAGCAGGTCGAGGCTGCAATGGCTGGGAGCGGCCACTGCACTCCAGTCTGGGTGACAGAGTGAGGCTCCAACTCAAAAAAAAAAAAAAAAAGATAGAGACTGAGTTAAAAGAATCTCTTGAGGCCAGGAATTACAGACAAGACTTGGTAGCACAGCAAGACCTTGTCTCTACTTTTTTTTTTATTTTAATTTTTATCAGTCAGGTAGGGTGTCAGGCCACATGGGAGGGTAAGGTAGGAGGATAACTTCAGCCCAGGTGTTTGAGAAGGCAGTGAGTTATCATTGTGCCACTGCATTCCAGCATGGGCAACAGAGTGAGATCCTGTCTCATAAACAAATAAATTAATTAAATAATTAAATCAATTAGAAGCATTGCTTCTATTTAGGATGTAAAAGCTGAAAGATAATTACATTATAATTGCCAAAAGAAGAAAATTTTAAATAATCTACAAAATCATGTTTATCTTGAGCCCAACAAAGAACAGAGAGCACAGAAAAGAAGAGACAGCACAAGTAAACTGAATTTAATAGATAATCTTCTCCAAAGAGACATGTTTCACCAGCGACAGAAAAAGCTGCTCTAAAAGTACAAAAGACAAAATCAACACAACCTTTAAGAAAGTTTTAAAAGCCAAATATAGGTTACTATGTTACCATGGAATACCTAAAATCTTCAGTCAACAAGGAGAGTTTGCACTCACTCACAGATCTTTTACAATGTATGGGTTCTATTTTCATATGATATAAATATCCTAATATTGCTTGACATATATGCAAATTTAATAAACACAATTTAATTGTATGCTCTAAATGGATAAATAGTACAGAAAGTTCATTATATCTCAATAAAACTGTTAAAAATCATGTAGGGGTAGAAATCAGAAGAAATCAGGTTAGTGATTTATAGGGGCTGAGTAGATGGAAGCAGATTCATTACACAAGAAAATATTGAGGCGATGGAAGTATTTTATCCCATGGTGCTAATGTTTGCTATGAAACAAGTTTCTCGAAGCTAGTGACACTCTATTTAAAATGCATTAAGCTACTTGTAAATTATCCCTCGATATATATTTTTTTAAATGGAGATGACAAAGACAAGAAAATATAAAAACAAAAGTAATGGTTTTGTGCAAAAACAAACAAACAAACAAACAGAAGTGACAACATCTAGATTTAAAAAAAAAAATTAATGAATGTCAAGATTCCCTGCATTGGGCTATCCTTCTAGAATTGGATATTCATAGTTGGCATTTTCAAAATTTATCCCACCTGCTTCTAACTAAAGAGTACCTTAACCTACCAGATTAAAACATTTTTAATTGCTTTCAGAAAACACTAGTGTATTAGCCAGGAGTTCTGGCAGGTACTATTCAAGGTTTAATTAGAGAGTTTAGTGTGGAGGCAATTACAGAGCTGGAAACTCTCTCTTCTCTTCCCTTTTTTCCCTGTCTGAGTCTGCCACTGCTCATCAAAACCACATGCCAGAGGATAAAGGAGTTTGATGATACAGTCTGTGAAGAACAAAAACTTAAGAGCAAAAAACAGTGCAGAAAAGGAAAGAAAATGAATCTGGTGGGTGAATGGATAAGACAGCATCACAGAAACACTTTCAAGAATAATTTTATAACTAGAATTATAATCTAATATAGACCAGTAGAAGACTTACTTGAAAACAATTACACACATTATAGAATAGTCTTTTCTTAAGATGATGTTAGGTAGGAGACTTAGGCACAAATACACACATGTTCAATTGTCTTAAAAATATGAGTGTGGCTGAGGCAGAAGGATCGCTGGAGCCCAGCAGGTCGAGGCTGCAGCGGCTGGAAGTGGCCACTGCACTCCAGTCCAGTGAGACTCCAACTCAAAAAATATATATATATATAAATGTGCAAACACACACATACACACACACACATACACAGAGAGAGAGAGAAGAGAGAATTCTATATTTCAAAGGAATATTTAAAAATAAAGAAAAAGAATCACTAAAGAAAACTGTAATTGCTAATATTACTTGGTTCATAATGCCTCCAGTGTCTTATCAGATTTGTATAGTGACAAGACACTACTTTCTGGCTGAATTTGGGTTCACATGAGCATTTGGACTAATCAGAAAAACTCATTCCAGTAATCATGTAGTTGTAGCTACTGTTGTTTTAATTTACAATTCCCAAATGACAGACGACGTGAACATTTTTCTCATGCTTATTTGCCACATATACTCTTCCAAAACGAGCTGTGTGTTCAGATCTTTTGCCCACTTTTTAATTGCTTGATTTCTTGCTTTTGAGTTTTAAGGGTTAATGTTTATTTTTTGTAACAGTCCTTCATTAGATTCATGTCTTGCAAAATAATTTTCCCAGTCTGTGATTTGTCTCTTTATTCTTTCAATAAGATCCTTTGCAAAGCAAAGGTTTTCAATTGCAATGAAGCTCAACTTACCATTTGTTTTCTTTCATGGATTGTGCTTTTTGTATTGTATCTCAAAAATTCTTCTCAAGCTAAAGGTCACATCTATTTTTTATTTTGTTATATTCTGGAAGTTTTAGATTTTGTGCTTTACATTAAGTTCTGTAGTCTGTTTTAAGTTAATTTTTGTTAAATGTTTAAGGTCAGTATCTAGATTATATTATTATTATTTGTATTATTATTATTTTGCATATGGTGCCTGACTGTTTCAACACCATTTGCTATTTTCTTGAAATTTTCTTGAAAAACTACTTATTTTTCATTGAATAGTCTTTCCTTCTTTGTCAAACAACTGTCAAATTACGACTTAGTGGATGTGTCTATTTATTTTCTCTACTCCATATGTTGATGGCTTTATCTATTTTTTCACATTACCACAGTGTCTTGCTTACTGTGAATTATACAGTAAGTCTTAAAGATAGTGTCCTCTGAATTTTTCTTCTTCATCAACATTTTACTGGTTATTCTGGTGGTCTTTTTACTTTTCGTATAAATTATAAAATGAATTTGTCAATATCCACAAGGTGATTTCCTTGGATTACAAAATAATATATATTACTACGAATCATCAATGCCTCTAATAAACATATAAACTCAGAATGATAGATTGGATACATGAGTTATAAAATATCTACTGCCTATAATAAATTCACCTTAAATATACAAATATAGATAGACTAAAATTAAAGTGATGATTAGCTTAATGCTTACATTAGACAGGAGGAGAAAGTTTCTCAATGATTTAAGGTTCTTCCTCAAAAGTTAGAAAAAAGATCACAATAAACACAAGCAGACAAAATGAAATAATTAAGACAATAACAGGAATCAATGAAATTGAAGACAAACAAAATTGGAGAAAATTAATAAAACAAAACATGCTTCTGTAAAAAATAAACTAAAATTTATAAAACTCCAATAATACTGACAAATATTTAAATAAAAAGAGAGATGAAGAGAAGACACAAGCCTCGGATATCAGAAACAAAACAAGATATCACAACAAATTCTGATGTCATTGAGTGGATAATAAAGAAATACTATTAAAAAACTTTATCCTCATAAGTTGAACAACTTATAAAAATATAAACATTGCTAAAAGATCAAACTACTGAAATTCAGTCAAGAGTTAATAGATAACCTAGTCTTCTAACTAATACAATAATATCAATTTGTAACTGAAATAGAAATCTCCAGGGTCAGATGGTCTCACTAGACGATTTGCCAAATATTAAAAAAAAGTTACTGTCAATTTTACAAAATATTTTCCAAAAAATAAAATGATTATTTCCCATTTCCTTTTGTGGTTCCAGTATTACACTGATATCAAAATCTGAAAAATGTACACAACATAGAACTACAAACTAATATTGCTTATAAATTTAAATCCTCAAAAAAGTATAAAGACATTAAATTCACCAACAAATAAAAAATAATGATGTTCCATGATAATTGAGAATTATCACACTGATACTCATTAGACAAAGGCACTGCAAAACATGAAAACTTCAGACCAATATCTCTCAAGAACATAGAGGTAATTTTAAAACAAATTTTAGCAAATCATATTAAGATATATAAAGACTGTAGCACATTATGACCCAGTGATGTTTATCATGGTAATTCAATGCAGTGTTAGTTTAAAATTTAAAATTCAGAAGATGGCAACAGCATAGGTGGAACTGCGAGATTCTCCGAAAGTGAGTTCCCAAAAAGACTCTTACTTTCCTTCCCCCACCCCCCTACCCACCACCAGCCACACAGGTTCAAGACCTGGAGACCCTTGGTCCCACACTAGGCCAGCTATTGTGGCCCCTCAGTTGCTGCTGCTCCAACATAGGCAGCCCCAGGCCCAGTCATGTGAAGATAACAGTTCCCCCTCCCTGGCTACAAAGTCTCACCCAGCCCCAAGCCACTGGTCACCACCTGTGGAAGCCCTTGGATACCACTTTGTGGAGATCTGGGTTCCCCTGCTGGTTACACTGAGCTGCCCAGCACTCAGCCACTGCCAGCTCCCTCCCTGACTGGGCACCCAGCTCAGTGGCCTGGTGCTTTCTCCTCAGAGTTCCAGCTTCCTGCCCTGGGTTCTGGGCCCTGACCCACCCCTATTTCAAGCCACCATCACCCAGGGATGCTCTAGGCACCCGCCCCTCAGAGATATCGCTCCTCCATTCCTGGCTGAAGTGCCCTGTGTGGGGTCCAAAGCTGCTGTCATCAATCATCACCCAAACTTTGGAGCACCAGTCCCCCCTCTGTCTGAGGCACCTGGTGTGGGACCCCATGGTTGAGTAAGGGAACACTATATCTTAAAGTGGTGCTGATCAGCCACTCTCAGCTTTCAGCTCCAGAAGATGGAATTCCCAGATCCCTTCTCCATCCCAGGCTGCTGGCAGCACACCAGATCCAGCGCCCTGCTGTGTCACTGATCCCTGGTGCCTGACACTGGAGACACACCCCCACAGCCCATCATAGTGGATCGCCCACAGACTGGACAAGTGGAGAGAAAGGAAAGGTGGAAAGAAAGGATCTGCAAAAGAGGAGCTTCCCACCTCAGCCATTTTCCAGGCAGATATTTGCACTGTACAGACAATCTATGAGCTGCCTCCACCTTGGTTTCTAAGGTAATGTCACTAAACAGGAGACAAAAGGCCCCCCCTACACTGAATCAGAACAGGCAACTCAGTTCTACCACAGACCTATCAGGCAGCAAGCCAAGGGAAAAAATCCAAGCATGGAGTAAATCTATTTGCCTGCAATGAAAGCAAAGGGGAAAGGCTAGAGATCAGAGCTAAAGAGAATTTAGACACTCAGGAAAGATTCCAGAGCTAGTCTGGTTTCTTATTTTGATTTTTTATTTTATTGGTTTGACTTCATTTTGCTCATTTTTTTTTTTTTTTTGGTTTTTTGATTTAGGCTACCTGTTTGTATTGGGGAAAAACACATCAAAAGGCATGAATTTATTGGACTGTCTTTGTGTAATTACCGGTATGCCATAGGGAATTTTGTTTGTGTGTCTGTTTTTCACTCTTTTCTGGCCTTGTGTATCTTTTTTATTCATTAGTTGTTATGTATGTCTGTTTTTTCCTCTCACTCTTCTCTCTTTCTAACTTCCTCTTGATCCTTCTTTCTTCCATTATTTTCCATTATATCGTACCTCCTTTTATTTCAGGGAGCAAACCTAAACCCAGCTGCATGGACAGATTATAAGGCAGTGGGAAATTGGTTCCAGTGTACCCATATACCTATTGGTGTAAACTGGGACCTGCAGATAGACTCTGAATCATAGCTTCCCCCTCAATAAAACTTCAAAAAGTACAGCCCCCAACCCACAGTCCAGTCTCAAAAGTGAACAAAGCCAGAGGAACCTCATAAGGAAGAACAGGAGATTGAACAAGAGAAGTAAAAGCAACATGACCCTCCATGAAAAGCAGAATTAAAGAAGGGGAGGGAAAGGGAGAGAGAGAATCCCACAAATGAAGAAAAACCAAAAGAAGAATATAGGTCTCTCCTAGAACCCTGGGAGGGCAGATACTGAGAAAACTAACTTCAGACTGCAAAAAATGAAGAGTCCCCAAAATGACTGGTCTAAAACTATAAACCTAAATATCATGGCATTAATGGAGAGATCAAAAGAATTGAGGAGAGACAAGAAGAAACTAGGGAGGAGTTGATAACTGAGATAACAGCAGTAAAGAATACTGTAAATGAAATAAACCACAAACTGATAAGCATGGAAAGCAGAATTAGCCAAGCAGAAGAATGAATCTTAGAGCTTGAGGACCAAAATATAGAACTACTCCAAACTGTCAAAAACATAGAAAAGAAGCTTTAAAAAACAGAACAAAACTTTCAAGAGATGAATGATTACTTTAAGAGACCAAACATAAAGTAATTGGACTTCCTGAAAGAGAAAGAGAGACAAAGCCCGCCCTGAAACAAACATTCCATGAGATTATTGAAGAAAACATCCCTCATCTCATAAGTGATGTAAAAATTCAAACACAAGACATTCAGAGAACCCCTGCAAGACAACAAATGAGAAGACCAACTCCCAGACAATAATAATTCACCTAAACAAAGTAGGTATAAAAGAAAAAATTCTAAAGGCAGCAAGAGAAAAAGACCAAATCACCTACCATGGAAAACCAATTAGAATAGCAGCAGATTTATCTTCAGAAACCCTGCAGACTAGGAGAGCTTGGAGTCCTATTTTCAAAGTTCTAAAAGATAAACAATTTCAACCAAGAATAACCTACCCAGTCAAGCTAAACGTCAGCAGTGAGGGAGAATTACAATCTTTCCCAGATATCCAAACCCTAAGAACATATGCTGCCACCAGACCACCTCTACAAGAAACACTTAAGAAAGTACTAAACACAGAAGAAAAGGAAAAAAGAACAACAACGTTCTTCACAAGAGTACAGGAAAAAGAGTAAAACACACATGAACCAACCCCCAAACCAAAAGAAAGACAACAAACAAAGAGGAACAACAGCAACAACTCTATGAGAACCTTATGATAGGGATCAACTCTCACATTTCAATAATTAGCCTGAATGTGAATGGACTAAATGCACCACTGAAAAAGACATAGAATGGCAAAACGGATAAAATATCACCAGGCAACAATATACTGCATTCAAGAGACCCATTTCACTAGAAAGGACATGCACAGACTCAAAGTAAGAGGATGGGAAACACATTTTCAGGTAAATGGAACACAAAAGAAAGAAGGAGTCATGATCCGAATTTTAGACAAAATACCATTTAAGCTATCAAAAATTAAAAAATATACAGAGGGCCACTACATAATGATAAAAGTTCACTCCATCAACAAGAATATCTATCCTAAACATATATGTACCCAACATAGGAGTGCCAACTTTCATAAAACAGCTTCTAGGAAAACTCAAAAAAGATATTGATGCTAGCACTATCATAGCTGGGGACTTCAATAACCTTCTCACAACCCTAGGTAGATCATTAGGACAAAAAATCAGCAACAAAATCCAGAACCTCAATGTGACTCTTGACCAAATGGGTTTAAGTGATATCTACAGAACACTCCACCCAACGACCACAGCTTAAACAAATTGCAAAACATAGAAATTTTGTCATAAACCTTCTCAGACCACAGTGGAATAAAAATAAACATCAACACCAACAAGGTTCCCCCCAAACCCACAAAGACTTAGACACTAGCATGATGCTAAACAACTCCTGGGTCAATGATGAAATCAAAACAGAAGTTAAAAGATACCTGGAAACAAATGAAAATGAAGAAACATCTTACCAAAACTTCTGGGACGCTTTGAAAGCTGTAGTAAGAGGGGAATTTATATCCCTATAAACACACATGAAGAAAATGGAAGGATCACAAATTAACAGCCTAAGAAGCCACCTAAAAAAAAGCAAGACCACCAAAACCCTAGCTTCAGCAGAAGAATTCAGATCACCAAAATAAAAGCCCAAATCCAGGACATAGAAGACAAAAAGATAATACAAAAAAAATCATTGAAAAAAGAAACTGTAGTAGGAGGGGAATTCATATCTCTACAAACGCACATTAAGAAAATGAAAGGATCACAAATCAACAGCCTAACAAGTCACCCTAGTGAGCTAGAAAAGCAAGACCACCAAAACCCTAACTTCAGGAGAAGAATCCAGATCACCAAAATAAAAGCCCAAATCCAGGACATAGAAGACAACAAGATAATGCAAAAAATCAATGAAACAAAAAGATGGTCCTTTGAAAGAATAAACAAGATTGATTATCCCCTAGCCAGACTGACCAAGAAAAAAAGAGAAAAAGCCCAAATAAATACAATTAGAAACACAAAAGATGAAGGCACACCTGAGCCTGAAGAAATATAAAAGATCATTAGAGACTCCTATGTACACTTGTATGGAAACAAACCTGAAAACCTTAAGAAATGGAAGATATTTTGACATCACACAACCTGCCTAGGTTGAAACAAGAAGAAATCGAGACCCTAAATAGACCAATAACAATCAAGGAAATTGACTATGTAATAAGAAAACTATCTACAAAAAAAATAAAAAATTAAAAGCCCTGGACCAGATGACTTTCCAGCAGAATTCTATAATACATTTAAGGGGGAGCTGATACCAATCCTACTGAAAGTATTCCAGGTGATTGAGAAAGATGGGACTCTCCCAAAATCATTTTATGAAGTTAACATCACATTGATACCCAAGCCAGGTAAATACTCAACGAAGAAAGAAAATTACAGACCAATAATTTTGATGAACATAGATGCCAAAATTCTCAACAGGATCCTAGCAAACTGAATTCAACAACACACCTCAAAACTCATCCATCATGACCAAGGAGGCTTCATCCCTGGGACTCAAGACTGGTTCAACATTCACAAGACAATAAATGCAATTAAACACATCAACAGACGTCAAAACAAAAACCATATGATTATATCATTAGATGTAGAAAAAGATTTTGATAAAATTCAGCACTCTTCTTGATAAAAACCCTTGAACATCTAGGCATACATGGAACATACCTCAAAATAGTAAAAGCCATCTACGAGAAACCCACAGCTAGCATACTCCTAAATGAACAAAAATTGGAACCACATCCAGTGAAAATTGGAACAGGACAAGTATGCCCCCTCTCTCCCCTCCTGTTCAATATAGTATTGGAAGTCCTGGCTAGAGCAATCAAAAAAGAGAAGGTGATTAAGAGTACCTAAATAGGAAAAGAGGAAGTCAAGTTATCTCTCTTTGCAGACAACATGATTGTGTACCTTGAAAACCCAAGAGAATCTGTCAAAAGCCTCCTTGCACTGATAAAGGACTTTGGCAAAGTCTCCGAGTATAAAATAAATGTGCAAAAGGCAATCACATTACTTTAAACCAATAATAAACAAACAGTAACCCAAATAAAAAGCACAATCCCATTCACAATAGCCACAAAAAAAATGAAATACCTTGGCATCTTCCTAAACAGATATGTGAAAGACCTTTACAATGAAAACTACAAAACACTGTTCAAAGAAATCAAAGACAACACAAACAAGTGGAAAAATATCCCATGCTCAAGGATTGGAATAATCAACATTGTGAAGATGTCCATCTTACCTAAGGCAATCTGCAGATTTAATGCAATACCCATCAAATTACCAGCAATATTCTTCTCAGACCTAGAAAAAACAATACAGGAATTCATATGGAAAAATAAACAACCAGGAATAGCCAGAACAATCCTCAGCAAAAAAAAAACAAAAAAACAAAGCAGGAGGTATCACATTACCAGACTTCAAACTTTACTATAAAGCTACAATAATCAAAACAGTTTGGTATTGGCACAGGAACAGGCATATAGAACAATGTAATAAAATTGAGATCCCAGAAGCAAAACCTCAATTTCTCACCCAACTCATCTTTGACAAAGCTTCCACCACCTACCACTAGGCATAGAATAACCTATTCAGTAAACAGTGCTGGGAAAACTGGCTGACCACATGCAGAAGATTCCAACAAGACCCCTATCTATCCTCATACACAAAAGTTAACTCTAAATGGATCAGAGACTTAATTGTAAAACCTCAAACCATAAGAACCTTAGAAAATGCAGGACACACCCTCATGGAAGTTGGAACTGGCATCCAATTCCTGAACAAAACCAGAAACACACGGGCCATAAGAGATAAGATAGACAAGTGGGACCTCATTAAACTGACAAAATTCTGCAAAGCCAAGGAAACCATCAAGAGAGCAGGGAGACAGCCCACAGACTGGGAAAATGTGTTTACCAGCTCCATGTCTGACAAAGGCCTAACATCTTGGATCTGCAAGGAACTGAAACGTGCTGAAAAGAAATAAACAAACAACTCCATTACAAGTGGACAAAAGATATGAACAGACTCTTCTCAAAAGAAGACATGAGTGGCCAACAGACACATGAAGAAATGGTCAACCTCACTAATCATCAAGGAGATGCAAGTTAAAACTACACTGAGATAATACCTAACTCCAGTCAGAATGGCCATCATTAGTAACTCAAAAAATAACACATGCTGGAGAGGATGTGGTGAAAAGGGAATACTTCTACACTGTTGGTGGGAGTGTAAACTAGTGCAGCCCATATGGAAAATAGTGTGGCAATTTCTAAAAGCTCTAAATATTGACCTCTCATCTGACCCCACAATCCCCCTACTGGGAATATACCCTGAAGAACTCAAATAACGCTATAAAAATATACCAGCACACGTAGGTTCATCACAGCATTGTTCACAATAGCAAGAACCTGGAACCAACCATGCTGTCCATCAAAAGAGGACTGGATTAATAAAAATGTGGTACATATACATGATGGAATACTACGCAGCCATAAAAAAGAACAAAATCATGAATTTCGCAGCAACCTGGATAGAACTAGAATATATAATACTGAGTGATCGCTCACAGAAACAAAGGTCTGAGTATCACATGTTCTCACTCATATAGTGGACCTTGAACATCTATTATAATACTATAAGGAAAGGACTGACAGTGATGGGAAACTCTGGGGGGAGGGCAGGGAGGGGAAAGGAAGTGGGATTAATGGTAGTCAGTATCTGTATGGGGACAGGGGGATACCCCTTATCCACAAGGGTGCCTGAACGATGCATATTTGTATACCTAACTCTTAACTGTACCCCACAATTTAAAAATAAAAAATATGTTTTAAAAAAATCTAAAATTCAGTCAATGTAACTGACCCTATAATACAGTACATATGTCAGTACAGTAATACAAATCTAAACAGGAAAGAAGTAAGTCTATCTTAACTTGCAGGTAACCTAATAGGTTATGCAGAAAATGACTACAGAATCTACAGAATTCTTACTAGAACTAACAAATTAGTTTGGTAATATTCGAAAATATTAAGACCAATTTACACAAATTCAATTGTATTTCTCCATACTAGCAAAGGAAACATATAAATAAAAATCACAAAATATATCACTTTAAATAGCATCAAAAGTTTTTAAATACTTAGATATAAACCTAACAAAAATGGTACAAATTATATTTAAAATAATTTTAACTTTTGGGGCAGTATTTTCAGAATATTTCTTCCTTAGTGTTTTTCATTATATCAAAAATAAAATTTTAACTGAACTGACAAATAATCATTCTGTTCCTATTTTATGATTTCTAAATCACATTTCTAAATTTAAACCTACAGAATAAAAACAACAACCAAATTTGCTTCTGTGTATGTTTACTGTTTACTCCAGCTTAATTTTGTAACTCAATCTGAATATTTGTGTCTTTATTTTATACTTTCTATGTTTTACTTCTACAAAAATCTTTTAGTTTTGCTCAATTAAGAAAAGTTTTACATTTAATTCTTTAACAGCAATTTCAACTGATACCAAATTATCATTCTTTAGACAGCACACTTTGTTATTTTATAAACATAAATTGAATTTAATTGTAACATTGTTAATGTTTCCCTTTGAATGAACATTTGTTGATAGGGAAATAATGTGTGACTAATATCATAGAAGTATACCAGTTACTTATTGTTAAAGCAACTATTTAAATAAAATCTAACTATGAAAGGTGTTAAATGAGCTCGATTTCAGAAAGAGTAAAATGCTAAATTTGAAATTACAGTTATATTTTGAAGAGGTTAAATGAGCCATTTCTAAATGGTACTTAGAAGATATATAAGAAGAGTTCTAACAAATAATAAAGGAGTACTTAAATCAGTAAGTGAAAATTAATTTACCAAGTGTTGTGTGATACAGGAAAGTGAAGAGGGGGTAATAATTTTGGCTATTAGCAATAAACTAGTAGGTTAATTTCTCATTCAATTTCAGAGTTGTCTCATTAATATCTTAATTAAATACATAATGAAATTTGATGAGGGATGATCAGGTTTTGCAGCAAGATGTTTTCTATGCACAATTTGAAAGACCAAGAAAGAAATGTTCCCTTGAGATATGATCTAATAAAAACATTAGATCATTTGGAAACTTGCCAATCAATCTTGGCCACATGAACAGTCATATTTTTTTTTCCTTTTTTTCTTTTTTTACCGCTGTTTTTCACTATTTGAGACACGGTAACTTTGACATACTGTTTAAATATGGTATTGCCATACAGTAAATTAGAAAATACAGACTTGAGTATCAGATCAACCTGAGTTATAATTCTCGTTCCATCAAATATTGTTTAGTCTTGGACAAGTCATATACTTTCTTTAATCTTTCCAGAACAGAAGCTGAAATTTAATAGTATCCATTTTTGTTCTTTTATTGATTATGATTTAGTGATATGTTTAAAAATGCATCACCAAACCCAGGTAACCTAGTTTTTTCCAGCAATTATACAGTTTTATATTTTTCATGTAAACCTATCTATAATCCATTTTGACTTGTTTTTTGTGAAAGACATAAGGTCTGTGCCCAGGTTTTGTTAATAAAAAAAGAAGAAGAGAAAATAAAAAGAATGAATGACAAAGAAAGAAAGAAATATATTGTTGGGTGTCATGGTAGCTCATGCTTATTACCCCCGCAATTTTAGGGGTCTGAGGTGGGAGAATCACTAAGACCAGGAGTTTGAGACTAGCCTTTGCAACATAAAGAGACACCCATCCCTACCCCACCCCCCAAAAAAAGCCAGAAGTAGTGGTGCTGAGGTGGAAGAATTATTGGAATCCAGGAGTTGGAGGTTGTAGTGATCCATGATTGTGCCACTGTAGTCCAGCTTGGGCAAAAGAGCAAGATCTGAATACATGCCACACTATTTACAATAGTAAAAACATGGAATCAATACTACTGCCCATCAAAGTGAACTGGATAAAGAAAATGTGGTACATACACACAATGGAATATTACACAGCCATAAAAAAGAAAAAAATCACAGATTTTGCAGCAAATTGGATGGAGTTGGAGACCATCACACAAAGTGATCTATCATAGCAACAGAAAACTGAATACCACATGATCTCACTTGTCTGGTCACTGCTAGGGAGGCAAAAGGGGAAAAAGGTGGGAGGTACGTGACAACACAAAGAGTACCTGGCCCGTTACCAGGACAAATGGGGGCCAGTTAGAATCCCAACTTCACCAGCAAGCAGCCTATTTATATAGTTAATCCTCACTTCTACCTCATATATCTATAATAAAATAATTAAGAAATCAAAATATAAATACATTCACTTGTCCCACCACCAGTTTTGGGGGAAGACTATTTTTTTCTCCATTAAATTGCCTTTTTGACTTTGTCAAATATTGACTGACCAAATTTGTGTGAGTCTGTTTCTGGGATCTCTATTTTACTCCATTGATTTTACTTCTACTCTGCTGACATTATTACAGTCTCTTGACTATGGTAGCTTCTTCTTATTATTATCATCATTATTATTTATTTTAAAGATGTGGGATATAATTCAGGATTAGGTAGATAAGAGGTTGTTTTACGGTTTGGGCCTCCCTTTTGTTACCACATCTCCTGATTTAAGATCAGGTACTGTAAATGATGTTATGTGTCTCCCCTCCACCTATGCAGTTTTCTGCTACTGTAATCCCTTTCTTATATCACATCTTCTCACTCATAAGATAGCTCTATGTTGTCCTGAAACTGATAGTTCTTCAAACTTGTTCTTCTTCCACAGTATTGTGATGGGTAGCCTATACTGCCTTTCCATATGAACTGTACAACCTTTTGTCAATGTCTGCAAAATAACACCCTGGAATTTTATTGGGATTGTATTAAATCTATAGTTCAATATGGAAAAAATTTATATTTTAATATTAACTTTACCAATTCATTAACATGCAATATTTCTTCATTGAGATTTTCTTTATTTCTCTCATTGGTGATATGTAGTCTTCAAACAAATTCTGTGCATTTAAAAAATTTTATGTAAATATTTATTTTGTGATATTTTAAATAGAATTTTGGAAATTTTAAATTCCAGAAGTTCATAATGTATGTTAAAAAAAGAAACAGATTATTGTATAATGAGCTTCTATCCTGTGTTCTTGCTTAGTCTCAAGAGTTTTTCAAACATTCTTTAGTATGTTCTTCATAAACCATTATATAATCTCCAAATAAAGATAATGTTAATTCTTTCTTCCTAACCTGTAGACATTTGATAGTTTTTTTTCTATTTCCCTATTCTTGAGAAAGAATAATGAGAGAAGACATCATTGTTTTGTTAATAATCTCAGAAGACAAACACTTCATTTCTCATCATTAAGCTGGATGTTAGATAAAAGTTTTCGTAAATGATCTTCATCAATTTGAGAGCACCTTTATCTGTAGTTTACTGATACTATCTGTAGTTTGCTGCAGTTTTTTAATGGATGTATTTTGGATTTTGTGAAAATAATTTTCTGTATGTGTTGATATGATCATATGATTTTTTTTCTCATTTTACCTGTTGATATGAGAAATTTCATTGATTAGTTTACTATTGTTGAACCATCTTTGCACACATGGAATAAATCTTACCTGGCCATAGTATATAGCTATTTTAATCTATTGATAAATTATATTTGCTAATATTTTGTTGAGATTTTTGCATCTATATTCATAGAAGTAACCAGTCTTTAGTTTTCTCTCTTATAATGTCTTTAGGCAATTTAATTATTAAGTTAATGATGGTATTACAGAATGAGTTGTGGAATGGAAATGCTCACTCTACTTGTGTTCTGAAAAAACAAGGTGGATAATTTTTTTTTTGTAATAATTTCTTACTGGAGTTCTTCAGTAAAAATTTCTGTACCTGGTGCTTTCCTTTTTCTTTTTCTTTTCTTTCTTCTTTCTTTCTTTCTTCTTTCTTTCTTTCCTTCTTTTTTTTTTTGCCATGGCTATTTTTCATTGGCCAATGTTTATTAAAGACAGCTATTCAAGATTTATTTTTTCTCATTTGAATTTTGGTAACTTGTGGTCTATTACATCTAAAAATTAGTTTATTACATCTAAGTTATAAAATGAGTGAGCAGAGAGTTAGTGGTTGTACTCCTTGCTATTTTAATTCCTTGTTGTTTATGTTTTGTGTATCTTTTATAGATTTTTGCTTTGTGGTTATCACAAGGATAGCAAAAATCAATTGTAACAATTATTTTAAACTAATGATGACTTAATTCTGACCACAGAAAAAGAAAGAGCACAAGTAAGGAAAGAGAAAACTAAAAATCTCTACATATGATATCCATCTTATGTCTCTGATTTTTCAACTTTTTGTTATTTATTTATATAGTTTCATGTTGTCTATCTCTTAAAAATTATGGTAGTTGTTATTTTTTTTTATTTCTTATTTTTTTGAGTTGGACTCTCACTCTGTTGCCCAGGCTGGAGTGCAGTGGTACACTCATGGCCACACTGGCATTGACCTGCTGGGCTCCAGCGATCCTTCCAAGTAGCCAGAATTGCAGGTGAGTGCTACCATGCCCAGATAATTTTTTTTAAAAAATTATTTACAATAGAGACAAGGTCTCGCCAAGTTGCCTGGCCTGTTCTCAAACCCATAAGCTCAAGCAATCCACTTGCCTTGGCCTGCCAAAATGTTGGGAATACAAGTGAGTTACCAAGCCCATCTTATTTTTTGATAAGTTATCATTTAACTTTCATACTAAATGTATGAGTGATTTACACACAATTATAGTATTTGAGTATTCTTTGTCTCTGTTTTTAGTTTTGCCTGTGAGTTCTATACCTTCAGGTGCTTTCTTGTTGCAGGTTAGTATCTTTTTCTTTTAGATTAAAGAACTCCCTTTAGCATTTCTTGTAAAATAGTTTTCTCACCTTTCTTTGTCTGGAATAGTATTTCCTCCTTCATTTTCAAAAGATTAACTTTGATAGATACAGTAATCTATTTTTTTTTTTTTCTCTAGCACTTTGAATTATGTCTTCCCACTTTCTCCTGGTAATAAGGTTTCCACTGAGAAGTGTGCTGCCAGATGTCTCAGAGCGTTTTTATATGTTATTTGACTCTTTTTTTGTACTATTTTTAGTATCCTTTATCTTTGACCTTTGAGAGTTTGTTTATTATATGCCTTGGCATAGCCTTATTTGAGTTAAATCTCCTTGGTGTTCTTTAGCCTTCTTGTACCTGGCTAGTCACATAATTATCTAGGATTGGACAGTTCTCTGTTATTATTTTCTCTGGTAAACTTTCTATTTAGATTTCTTTCTTTACAACCTCTTTAAGACCAATAAGTCTGAGATTTACCCTTTAGAGGCTATTCTCTAGATTTTGTAAGCATACTTCATTATTTTTTTATTTTTTGCTTTTTTCTCCTTTCTGTGTATTTTCAAATAGACTGTCTATGAACAAAACAACCTTTCATTCTGCTTGATCAAGCCTACTGTTAAGACTCTCTGATTCATTTTTCAGTTTGTCAATAGACGATTTTTAAAGTCCAGGAGTTTTTGAAGTTTATTGCAATTTCTTTGTTACATTTTTTTCTACTAAAATTCTGAATTATTTCTGTGATTTCAAAGTTTGTTGAACTTCCTAAACACAGCTATTTTGAATTTTCTGTCTGAGAGGTCACGAATTTCCATCACTCTAGGGTTGGTCATTGGTGCCTTACTTAGTCTGTTTAATAAAATCAGGGCTTCTGGATGTTTTGATGCTTGTAGACATTCATTGATTTCTAGACATTGAAGATTTAGGTATTTACTCTAGTCTTCCCAGTCTTCCCCTGTTTGCACCCATCCTTTTTGAAGGGGCTTCCAGATGGGATTGAATATCAAGTTTCCTAAGCCTATGGTCATTACAGCCCATCCAGCACTAGGCAGCACCCCAAACCCAGGTACACAGCAACTCTTGCAGACACTGGGCAATATTATACTTGCACTCAGTCAGGGAGCATTTATACCAGTCTGGACCAAAGGGGAATGTACTCCAGCAGGAAGAACATGAGTCCTGGTCAGCTTCACTGCTGACTGACTAAAGTGGTCAGGAGTCCCAAATACATTTGACTTGCAGTCAGACTATACCAAATGCAGTGCCTAGGCAAGCCCCAGGGCTGCACTGTTCTTAGAGGCTGTTGGTTTTAGGCATAAACCAATGCAATACCAGCTGTGGATCTCCAGTGGGGATGCACGGGGGAGGTCTGTGTTACCCGTCCCTCACCTTCAGGTAGCATAGATTGAAGAAAGACTTCTTCTAGTCTTCTAGAAGTAAAAATGGTAAAAGTCTAGGGAACTTTGTCCTACAACTAAATACCAGCTCAGCCACAATAAAGCACCAATGCAGAATCTTCAAGTCCCCAATCCCAGCCTTTGCTCCCAGATGGCATTTCTAGACCCAACCTGGGTGAGAAGGGAATCACTGCCTTGGTGAAATGGACCAAATCCTGTCTGGATTCACTACTTGCCAACCAAAGTGGCCCTGATCCTTGAGTAAGCATCAACAGCAGCCAGCCAATAGTGACCAAGGAGCTTGAGAGCCAGTGTGGTGCCAGCTGTGGTGGCCACAGGAGTGCCCACATTATGCCTCTCCCACTCCAGGCAGCCCAGCATGGAGAAAGGGTACTTCACTTTGAGAGAAAGAGAGTAAAGAGAATGATGGAGTTCGGTTGGGAACTCTGGGTGATTCTTCCTTACAGTGCCTGGATCCAGCAAGGCTATGTGTTTAGAAGGTACTTCTTACTATTCTTCAGAAGCATCATGAATTTCTGCCCCATGGAATTGTGTCCTCTATCTCTAAAACTAAATGGCACTTTTTTCTTTTTAAAAGTCTTTCTACCTTTCCAGTATATGAAACACATATAAGTAGGGAATAGCAATGTTTACAAAAGATGAAACTGAAGAGCATGTTGATATGTGGATGTCTTCTGGAAACCCTATGTATGGGCTCTAAACATTGAATAAATTAATTTTTAAAGATGTAACTAATTGTATAATATGAGGACAGGCAAAATCTGTGTATAGGTATTTAAATCAGAAAAGAATGCTATTTCTGGATCTTTGTTGTTATTGTTGTAGTTAATTTTGTTGTTATTCAAATAACAATACTTTGAAAAATGTTTATTCCTGAAACAAAAGTATATTTTTTTCTGTGATATAACATAACAAATCCAGGAAAAGAGAATGGCAAATTGACCATAAGGAAGAGTGATAGGGTATGGCATACACAAACTTTGAAGAAAATATTATCCTGGGAATAGAAAAACAGAAAACACAGATATAAATCTGAAAATTAGTCAGATATTTTTCTCATAGGGCCAGGCTCCAGTAACAATTGTTCTACGATAATTGTTTTTTTCTTTCTCACAACTCACATTTGCTGACAGTCTATATTTACCCTTTTCTTCATATTTTGTTCCTGACCCATAATATAAAAACATCTTATTTGGTAATTTTTAAAAATGGCTATCATTTTTATCAGAAATTTTACTGAACTATGTGGACACATATTATATGTATATATAAGAAAATATTGTCGCAAAGAATTCTTACAGTTAATGATAAGCAGTACTCTCTCTTTTTCCTTGAACAACAACAAGCAGAGCTTTTAAAATAATCTCATAACAAGAGCATACTGCAGTTCATACAAAAATATATACTTACTCATAGATCTAAGAATAGGTTCAAATATGTTATGTAACATTGAGATTGAAGGAAAAAACAATGGTATTTTATAATTAAAATGTATTTATCCATTGTTTTTTGCATCATATTTATCTGTTAATTTTTCTATCTCCTCCAAAACACTTTCAACTGGATTACTTTGAAATCTATTAATTTATTTTCTTATGCTTAACTTGTTATACTTTCTAAGTTTGAGAGTATTCAAACAACCCAAATACATGTTTTCATTGATATGGGCAAATCCAGATTTATGAAAAATTAGTTGTAATAACTGAACATATACTATAAATGCACAAACTTAAATGAATTTTAGTGTCCCAATAAAATAGCACTTGTTGTAACTCTATGCTAATATGTCTAATAATATACTAAGATGAATATATATGTGCATGTATATTTAAGTATATATATATATACTCACAAATCTAGATATATAAATATATACACATAATTTTTGATGTTTCTTCTTAGTGGAGTTATATACTTGTTTTACAATTTGAATAAAACTAACTCAAAAACTGATGATATGAAGAGACATTTTATTCATTTAAAATTAAATTATAATGAAATGAGTGCTATAATAAAATAATGTAATGCTATGAAATTTATGAAAGAGAAAACAAATTATTTGACGGTGTCATAGAAATCTTCACACAAAAGAAGGCATTAGAAAGATGAATAGAAATAATTCAAACATCTGTTGCATGTGAATGTTTGTGTCTGAGGGGAAGGTATGTTGATTAGGGTGCCAAATAATAGACTAGCAAGCTAAGTTATTAACATGTAATTTTAGCTATTAATTGTTTTCACTCAAATTATTTTATACTGGCCAGACTTGGTGGCTCAGCCTGTAATCACAGCACTTTGGGAGACTGAGGCAAGTGGATTGCCTGAGCCTGTGGGTTCGAGACCAGACCGGGCAACTTGGCAAGACCCCTCTCTATAATAAATCAAAATTAGCTGGACGTGGTGGTGTACACCTGTAGTTTCAGTTACTTGGAAGGCTAAGGCAGAAGGATTGCCAGAGCCTACCAAGTCGATGCTGGGGTGGCAGTGAACATGCCACTGCACTTCAGCCTGGACAACAGAGTGAGACTCCAACTCAAAAAAAAAAAAGTTATTATTATTTCATACTTATTAAAAAGAAGACTTTTAAAAAATTACACACATTGATTCTATTAACTCATATAAAAACATCTCTAACTACATTTAACAGGAACTTTTAAATCTGAAAGTGTTAAAACTTGGCACCATAATCATAACCATCAAATACCAATGTGATTCTTCTGCTGATATGATACACACATACACATGCATGTATATATAATAAAAAACAAAGTAATGTGATAATAAAAGCAGTGCAGAGAGAAATGAGAAATGATGGACTATAACTTATTTGATTAGCTTATCCTTGAGAAGATAAAATAGAGCTAATATCTAGTATATTAAGATGTGAGTGAAGATTATTAATGATTTTCCAATATACATTATCCTTTTTTAATTACTTTGATTATAGGTAAACAGATATATAGTGATAGAAATAGAGTTAAAAATATACAATGAAATTTGCTTTATATTGCTTCTTATTGAAGGGTGTTTCTCATACTAGAGTCCCAACATTTGTGGTTCATCATATCTTACTTTAAGATAGTAAGTTTATTTTAATATTTGTTAAAACTTGGTTAAAATTTTAAACATACGTAACATATGCCATCTACACAATTATATTTATTATTATTATTATTATTATTATTATTAAGTTGGGAGATCCATGCTGCCTCCTAGGCTGGAATTCAGTGGTCACAATCATGGCTTTACACAGCCTCAACTTCTTTGGCTCAAGCAATCCTTCCACCTTAGCCTCCAGAGTAGCTGAGACTACAGGTAACCACTATCATGCCTGGCTAATTTTTTTCAATTTTGTGTAGAGACAAGATCTCACTATGTTGCCTACGCTGGTCTCAGTCTCCTGGGCTCCAGCAATCCTCTCACCTCAACTTACTTAAAGAAAAGAGTAATTCTAGATCCTCCATTATAGGTGTGATAGGGTGAGGGTTTGGTGAGGGTGGGGTGAGGGTGGGGTGGGCACTGTACCTCTGTTGGAGTACCTGAAGGTTGTGTTCTAGGCATTTGGCCTACATGATTACATGGCATGAATGATTGTGAGAATGTTGAGGCTAAACTTTTTCTGCAGCAAGGTCACTAACCAAACCAAGTAAATATATTGCATCATATTGGTACCCACTGTGTAGCTGTGCTGCTACACAGAGATTTTAAATGATGAAGAATAAAGGTGCTAAAGGATTAAAGGATAGATAACAGGCTGAGAAGTTGTGATGAGACCATGGTACCTCAGTGCCTGCCTTTCTATCCATGATTTTTTCTGACCAAAAACTCAGTAAAATGTAACCTGTGTCACATCTTACCAATGAAATACATATGATAGATTTCTCCACTAGAAGATGGTTAAAATAGAAGGTCAAGAAAAAACAAATCAATGGGGCAATCAGCTTATAAAATTCTTTGGGTTATTTCTTTAAAATTCCCTCAGAAACCGAAACCATTTGGAAGATAGGAAAATAACAGAACAATTAAACAACCAGCACTTTTATGGTGCATGAAGTGATGGAAGTTACACGTGTTAAACCAAAAGCCATGCTGTAGATTTAGCAGGACATTGTGCTTTATTTATTTATCTATTAATAATAATAATTATTATAATTATCATTATTATTATTATTATTGAGTTGAAATCTCACTCTGTCACCCAGACTGGAGTGCAGTGGCCACTCCCAGCCACCGCAGCCTCAACCTGCTGGGCTCCAGCGATCCTTTCGCCTCAGCCTTCCAAGTAGCTGGAACTACAGGCTCGTTCTACCATGCCCGGCTAATTTTTTGATTTATTGTAGAGATGAGGTCTCGCCAAGTTGCCCGGGCGGGTCTCGAACCTGCAGGCTCAGGCAATCCACTCACCTCAGCCTCCCAAAGCATGGGATTACAGGCTGAGCCGCCGAGTCCAGCGACATTGTGCTTTATTCTAATGCCATCCCTTTCAATTTCATAGATGAATCATCTATGGAGAGATGTAATGGGAACATAAATCTGGAAGACAGTAGTATCCTGTATACATGTTGGGTTATTTTGCTGAGGAATATCAAAAGCTGCCTGAGAGATTCCTGAGTTCCTGTATGCCTAGGTAAATTCTGATCACTACCAATTTTTTTCTGGATACTGAAGAATGAAAATGAATGCTTGGTATAACTACAAGTCCATAACTTTCTGTAGGTTTTGGTGTCTGGCAATAACTAGTAAGGTACTATCCATGTCTTTTTAGGACTGGGTAGTGAAGATTGAAGAAAGAAAATTCTAATGTAAAGAAAGAAAACTTGCATTGTACTAAGTGGCTGTGAAAAAGAATACCCCTGCAGAAATAGTAAAAATGACCACACCATCACTGATCTAGCTATGTGATAATTAGAGACCAGTTTCTCATAAAATATGCCTCTGACCCAAATTATGGCAGACACTGGGATTAAGACATGTCCTGACTCATGTGCCACAACTGTGACTCTCCTATTGAGAAGACAGGAGAGTCTATAAAATGACATTACATATTTACTCTAACATGTATTTTACTGAAATAAAAAATCTGGACTCTTCAGAAGAAAACAAAACAACAACAAATAAAGCCAGGGAAGTGATTATATTTAGACAAGGAGAAATAAGAATGTGGGGAATCAGATACAGCTCTTTAAATTACTATTAAGATACAAATGAAGAAGAAGAAAATGTATGATATGTCAATGAAAGACTGGTAAATTATTGCATTTTCATTGAAAATAATCATCAGCTCTAGAAGCTACTTTGTGTAAGAAATTCTGTCAAATTCATTCTTAATTTCCAGGCTAGATTAATATAAATTAAATAAAGACAATAGTGAAGAGGAACAAGGACTCTATAGTTAGAGTACCATGATGCATAGTTATCAAGTAAACTAATAAAGGTATATGTTTGCAACAGTTTTTTCAGTGTAACCATAAGTGCAACCACATGTCAATCTCAAATATCTGAGCTTGAATGATAAATTATGTTTGTTTCTTTGTTTATTTAATCAGCTATTGTGTGGTGCATGGAGAATTAAGTGGAATTGTCAAACCATATCATTAGTTTTCAAGCATTATGTATCAGAATCAGTAGATGTCTCTTTAAAATGCAAAGTGCTAAAATACAGTCTCAGAGTTTAACATTGAGTAGGTCTGTGGTGAAGCCTGACCTTATTGTTTACCTAATAATATCCAATGTGATGCTGATTCTCTTATCCTGGAGCTCAGATTTTGAGAACCAGTGCTATAGTATATTGCTTGCCCCATTTGAGGCAGTTTAAACTACATGATAAAGGATGACAAAGGCTATGATAAAGGATGATAAAGGCAATTTGAATGCAGAGCATTCTAAGCATTTTTTTTTTATTGCCTGCTATCCTTCCAGAAGGAAAACAGAAGTGCTTGAATCGTTTATTGCCAAATTTATGGCTGCTAAAAGCTAATCACTGTTTTGCTATCATTATTAATTCTTAAATCATAAGGTAAAGTTTGGAAAAAATTGCACATTTATGGATCTACAGCATGACTTGCTTTCTATGTCTATGCATTTCATGTATACACCTATAAATTTCTTAGGATGTATCATTAAAATGTAATACTCTTCAAAATTAGTATGATAATGGCATACAAATTAATAACATCTCTTCTTGTTTTGCAACATAAAAATTGTTCACTGTTTGTTTTATTTGTGAATATCCTTCTAAACAAAAAAGATTTCCTTGATGTAACAAAGATTGTACTATTTTTATATTTTTTATTTTTACATCACCAAGTATAATGCCTTGTATATTATATTCTATGAATATTAGATATGAGTTAAAATACTAACTTAGCTTTCTAAAGTATAAAGTAAGACAAAAAGATAAAATTGTACTAAATATGTATTATGTGTCTGGCACAATACTTGATATTTATGTATAGTATATAATTTGCTCAAAACAATTGTTTGCATGATATTATTAACTTTTTATAGATGGATAAATCAAAACTCAAAAAAATCAACATTTTAACTTGAAATATAAATCTAAAATCAGTTACTTTCCAATAATTGTTCCCTTACTTTTAAAATATTGTTTTTAAGTAAATTCCCAGTAACAAGAATGAGAGAAATAGCCTCACAGAAGGTGAAATTATTGAAAATGACAGAGAGACATTATGTTTGCAAACATTTTACAACTGGTTGTATCTCACACTCTATAGAAAATGAATTTAGAAATAATTTAAAGTGACTTTGTTTTTATTATAAAGAGAGTAAGGGGCGAAGTGTATGAAAATATATGATACAACTAACATTCAATATGATCAAAAAGTGGTATTATATGCAATAACCAGCATTCTGAATAAATAGAAAAAGATAGCACTACCAAGGATAAATGTATAATAATCATTACATACTTGAACATCAAAGCACTTGTCTCTTAAATATTTAGGGGTCTATATCGAATATTGTTAGATATATATTTTGCTTAGAATGTGTCTACCATATTTCTTTTGGGGTTTTATTGCAGAAAAAATATAAAAGAGTATTTTTTAATTAAAGCATGACAAATGATTCCATTTAAATTATCTACATTGGTTTTAAATTAAAATTACATTTATCGTCTCGTCATGTCATTCTCTCTTTAATTATTCCAGAAAGAAAGTGTTTTGGGAAAAAACTATGTGGCAGCAGCATAAAGACTAATTTTCCAGGAACAGATTTATGCTTGAGACTAGGAATCAAAAGCATGTTTATGACGCCAGCAGCAAAATGCATCTTAGAATAGGCTACTTGAAATGAATTACCATTTTGTCAGGAATCTATAGAAAAAGCTCCCTCATAAAACCCTCACCTTTGTTTGACCCTTGCTGCTATTTTCTGAAAAGAGTTATAAGGAAAAAGGTTATTAATTTAACAGATATTGTGCTGACCTCGTAAAACACACAGAAAGAAATGTTGGGTCTTAGTTGTAATAGATATAAACAAAAATATATAACTGTTCACACACACACTCTTATTTTTCTAAAAATAATCATTAGCTCAAAGAGTGTTAATTCTGTAATACATAATATAAATTGATAAGGCATGAATTAAATATGAAGATTGCCATGTAATATAAAGTGTTAGTGCTTTAATTTATCATGCCATAATGAGAGTGGGCATTGGAGTTGCATATTTATAGTGATTTTATAAGGTAGGATTAGACAATGTTCATTTGTATAAATTTGTCTTATATAGTAGTGTACTTTTGTTTTCTTCCTATGGAGCAAAGGAAAAACAGATGATTGTGTTTCCCTGAATATCCTTATCCCTCAAATAGTTTTTCAGCATGATTTTACTAAACATACATCATGTTTTGGATGTCCTACAGAAAAAAAAGAAAATGCCTTTCTCCTTTACATATTTATTTTATTTTTTCTAAAAATGTTCCTTCCTTTTATTCAGGTCACCTTATTACCTTGAAAGAAGTTAATATGCAACAAAATCACATGGAGACCTTGTTAAATTAGATCCTGCCTCCAGAATTTCTATTTCAGTAGACCTGGAATGACATCCACAGTTCCAGATGTTGTTGCTGCTCCAAAAACCATGCTATGAGAACCACCAT
Organism: Carlito syrichta; assembly: GCF_000164805.1. Lineage (NCBI taxonomy): Eukaryota > Metazoa > Chordata > Mammalia > Primates > Tarsiidae > Carlito > Carlito syrichta. The sequence continues at coordinate 112,642 of NW_007252178.1, read as the reverse complement.
CTTCTTAATTTTTAAAAAATTTTTAGAGCTAAGCTACATAGGTATACTGTGAAACAGTGAGGTTTGAGATTCTACTGAGTCCTTCATCCAGGTGGTGGGCATGGTATCCAGTAAGTAGTTTTCAACTCTGATCCTCGTTTTTACCTTCCTCCTTGCACCAAAAGGATTCATAAACATATGTGTAAACAACCTACCCATATGTCTAAGTTATATCCACACCTTCCTGCAAAATGTTGTTCTTGGCTACACGACCAGGTAAAGGTCTATATAGTGGTCCTGCTCTCTGCTCTGGGGATGCTCCCACTGAAGAAGCCCACCAATTCCTGGGACTGGAAGATCAGAGTGTGGTCTAGGAAAGTCCGTGTTTCTCCAGTTAAGTAGATCCTTGTTGGTTCCTTCCCTCCTAGGGGAGAGGTGAACAAAAAGATCGAATAAGTAGGTATTTCTTTGGTCCCATCATTGTGCCTGTGTGTATCTACTGTGTGTATTTAGCTCTCACTTATAAAGGAGATTACACAGCATTCAATTTTCTGTTTTTGTGATAATTTGCTTAGGACGATGGTTTCCAACTGCGTTCTGCATTCATGTTGCTACACAGGACATGATTTTATTACTGTTATAGTTGCTTAGTATTCCATGGCATATATGTACCACATTTTCTTTATCCAGTCCACCATTGATAGACACTTAGCTTGGGAGAGCCACCATACTGGTGAATCTCTTAATATACGCACACCCTCCTATAGTCTATGTTTATGAAAAGCATTTCTCAGTAAAGGCATCATAATTTCAGGATCTTCATTATCTATTCATTAAGGTTTTGAATAAGGTTTAAAACCACTGCAGGCATTGTGCTAGAAAGTGGAAAATTCTGTCCCCCAGTCTTTACTAACAGGAGTCACTAGCCTAGGCCCCTTTAAGTACCTACTTCTTTGGTCCTTTTGTTCACTGCTCCCCAAGGAGGGAAGGAACCAACAAGGACTTACTTAACTGGAGTCGACATTGACTTTCCTAGACCACACTCTGATTTTGCAGGACTGGATATTTATTTCCCAAGCAGCCTTGGTGGGCTTCCTCAGTGGAAGCACCTTCCCCAGAGCAGAGAGCGGGACCACAGTACAGACCTTTACCTTATGGTATGGCCAAGAACAGCATTTTGTGGGAAGGTGTGGATATAACTTAGACATATGGTTGGGTTGTTTACATACATGTACATGAGTCCTTTGTGTGCAATATCCTGTAAAATATTATAAAAGAATGAGGACCAACTGTCGGCCTTGAGCCAGTAATTCATGTTTAAAATCCAAGAAGTTTGAAAATTCCACATTTTAATCTGGCCTTCCAGGATACTATAATGGTATACTTGCCAAGACCCGCTGTATAAAATAAATTATATTTAAATTAGCTTGTAATTCTTAAAAAAAAGTGAATGGGAGCATGCCTCCATTTATTCTTGTGTTTCAGTCTCACAAATGTGAAAGACGGGCTAGGTGTGAGGATTCAAAGGTGAATGGATAGCAGCTACTTAGATTTTTTTTTAAGTTTCTCAGAAGGTAAAAATTTTACATATTTGTGAATCTACTATTTATCTCACAATTGTAGATAATGTGAAAATTCCTGAAAAATGTGATATGGTGACTTAATTCTGCACTAAATTAATACAGCATGAATGGCCAATATTAGATTCTTCCTAGAGAATAAGTTTTCTTTGGCATGATGGAATAGAAAAGTAGAGAATAAGAATGGTATTATTTTCCTAACATTTTCCTCATTTTTATTATTTACATATTCCAAATCAAACAATTTGATTATTTTCTGAACAATGGTAACTTAGATTTACTTGTATAATTTTTATGTTTATTTTTGTCACTATTCCTTCCCAAAGTACACCCCTTTCTATTATTTATTTATACCTTTTACTTTAAGTATATCACTTACTGTCTAAGAAATAATATATGTTACTTATTTATTATCTTCCTAGTTTCATGTGATCAGTTATTTAACTCATAGTAACAAATGCTACTTGTTTCAACTTCTCGGGCCTAGCTAGAGATTATATTCTCCTGTTTCCCTAAATAGATGTGGTCTTGTGGTAGTTATTTTCAAGGGAATGTGGACAAAAGGTTGTACAAATGCCTTATTTGCATATGTGGAAATTGTTTGATGTGGATTTCCCTTCTTTCTCTTTCCTTCCACAGGTTATTACTTGTACTTGGTATACACCTAGTATCTAATATGGGAACTAGTATAGCACCTTCAAGGAAGAGAAGGAAAATGGAAGAAGCTAGAATTTCAAATAGTTTTCTGAACTATATTCATTTTTTGAGTTATGGCATCTTCCTCTAGACTACTACTTGAGAGCTACTAATATCCATTTTGCTGAGGTCAATGGAATTGTTAATCAGACTTTTGAAATTTGAAATAATTGAAAATGTATATACCCTCACAAAAGAAGGTATACTGATAGCATATAAACATATAAAAGTATGCTCTATATCACGTGTTATCAGGACAATACAAATTAAAATGAGATAGCACTACACACATATTTGACTGGCTAAAATCTGGAATGCTGATAATACCAAATGCTGGACAGGATGTGGAGTATCAAGAACTCTCATTCATTGCTGGTGGAAGACCAAAATGGTACAGCTACTTTGGAAGAATGATAATTTCTTAAAACTAAACATACTGTTACCAAATGATTCAGCAATTGCAATTCTTGGTATTTACCAAAGGAATTTAAAACTTCTGTCCACACAGAAACATACACATGGATGTTTATAGCAGTTTTATTCATAATTTTCAAAATATAGAGGCAACCAAGACATCCTTCAGTAGGTGAATGGATAAATAAACTGTGGTATATACTAGCAATCGAGTATTATTTGCTGCTGTAAAGTAAGGAGCTATCAAGACATGATTCTACATGAAGAGACTTTAAATGCATATGATTAAGATATGCCTATCTAGCTGGGCTCGGTGGCTCAGCCTGTAATCCCGTGCCTTTGGGAGGCTGAGGTGAGTGGATTGCCTGAGCCCGCGGGTTCGACACCTGCCTGGGCAGTGAGACCTCATCTCTACAATAAATCAAAAAATCAGCCAGACGTGGTAGCGCATGCCTGTAATTCCGGCTACTGGGAAGGCTGAGGCGGAGGGATCGCCGGAGCCCAGCAGGTCGAAGCTGCGGTGGCCGGGAGCAGCCACTGCACTCCAGTCTGGGTGACAGAGTGAGACTACAACTCAAAAAAAAAAAAAGATATGCCGATCTTAGATGGCTACATACTATGTGATTCCAATTATATAACTTCCTTTAAAAGACAAAGATATAGAGAAAGTAAACATATCAGTAGGTACCAGAAGTTGGGGCAGGGAAGAATTGAGTGGATAGAGTACAGAATTTTAGAGCAGTGAAATACTTTATATTATATTATATTATAATGGTGGATACACAACATTATACATTTGTTCGTACCCACAGAATGTACAACAAGACTGAATTCTAGTATAAACAATGGATTTCAGGTGATTATGATGTGTCAGTATAGTTTTATCAATTACAACACATGTACCATTATAGTGATGGATACACAACAATATACATTAGCTCATACCCACAGAATGCACACCACCAAAACTGAATTCCAATGTAAACAGTGGATTTCAGATGATTATGATGTGTCAATATAGGTTCATCAAGTACAACATGTACCAATCTGGTTGGGAGATGTTGATAATAGGGAAAGCTACATATGTGTGGGGAAAGGGGTATATAGAAATTCTCTGCAGCTTCCTTTTAATTTTGCTAAGAACCTAAAACTGCTCTAAAATAATATTTTTTAAAAGATTATAATGCAGTTTTTTGCTTTTGTTTTGAGTTGGAGTCTCATTCCATTTCCTAGGCTGGAGTACAGTGACACGCTCACAGTCATCCCAGTGTCAACCTGCAGGGTTCCAAAGATCCTTCCACCTCAGTCTTCCAAGTAGCCGAAACTACAGGCACGCACTACCACGCCTGGATAATTTTTTTTTTTTTTAATTGTAGGACAAGACCTCACCAAGTTGCCCAGGCTGGTCTTAAACACACAGGCTCAGGCAATCCACTGGTCTTGGCCTCCCAAAATGCTGGGATTACAGGCTAAGCCACCGAGACAAGCCATGTCTTGTTTCTTTGATCGATCTTTTTAGAAGTTTTTAAATTTATACCTTTATTTTCAAAGAATAATCATATTGGTATAGTTATCCAGAAAACAGTGACTAAAAAGTTAAACCCAATTGGTTGCTTTACAGAGATTGTGTGATCTTTCATTCCAACTGAATTTTATGAAAATATGTAACCCCCAAATAAAAGAAGTTATGAAGGAGTTTCTTTGCTCTCTCACACTGTGCTCATTATTACTGTTTGGCTATACAGTTTCCTTTATTTTATGCCTTTAATTCCATTAACGTATGCTCTTATTTATATTATTCCCTCTCTTCTACTTGTTTTGCAAATATTTTGCTCTTCCTTTGCTAAGTTCTTGAGATAAAACTTAGATTACTAGTTCTTATATTTCCTCTTTTCTAATGTGCACATTTAGAGTTGTAAATTTTCCTCTTAGCGTTACTTTAGCTGATTCCATTACATTTTGATGTGTTATATTTTGACTTTTATTCAGTTTAATTTTTTTCTATTTGTTTGTATTTAATGCTCATTTTTGGAGGCGCTAATATTATCAGTCTATCTTAATATACTTTCCAGGCGCATAAAAACAATCTGTATTCTGCTATTGTTGCATGAACTATAAATGTCACTTTTATTCACTGGTTGACAGTGTTGATGTTGACATCTTTGTTAATTTTCTTTCTAGTCATTCTGTCGGCTGTTGAGGAGGAATATTAAAGTCATCAACTACAACTGGGGGTTGATATAGTTCTTATTTTTATTATACCACATAATCTGTAGTTTTATTTTTTGACAAATACACATTTAATATTGTTATGCTTCCTGGAAAGGTTGACAGTTTTGTTATTTTATATCTCTTTCTGGCTCTAAAATTTTTTTTTTTTTTTTTTTTTTGAGTTGGAGTCTCACTCTGTCACCCAGATTGGAGTCC